>NC_141606.1:23694706-23832206 GCF_047967505.1 Dipteris shenzhenensis
TTTAGTTACAAATTGGTGAGTCCATTGGACTTGCCTAGTTCTTGGGATTTAGCTTGATTCATTATATATGTTGGACTCAATGGTCTCTCAACTCACTCAGCCTTTGCAGTCTCTTAGATTTCTTGGTATCTGATCTTTTAATCATTCCGCTGAGTCTTTGTCTTCTCCATTCTACAAAGGTTATGGACCCATCCAAGCATGTTTCTTGCTCCGGCATTGTTTAGCACACTGCACTCTTACACTTGCCCATAGACCTTTCTCCATCCTTTCATCTACTCATCCCAACATGGCTTTTGATCCCATAGCTCTCCTCAACTCTCAAGTGTTGGAACACCTAGAGGGGACCAACTATAGTCTCTGGAAATGGAAGTTGTGCATGGTCTTAGAGGAGAAGTCACTCTGGCACGTTGTGATTGGTGATGATAAGGAGCCACACTCCACCACCATTCTGATTGTTAATGCCTCCTCCATTCCTACAATCACCCATCTCGTGTCCACTAATGCCGCCAATGGCTCCTCCACCCTAGCAGAGCGAACTTGCCTCCTTCAACCAACCCGATTGATCCTGTCATTAATTTCAAACTCGTGGCCTTTCAGGCAAGGGAAAGGTAGGAAAATATCATTATTTGTCTAACTTTGGGAGAAACTCCTCAAGCCAAGTTCAAGAATTTTCCACTACCCACAATGCATGGGAAACTCTGTGTGACATCTACAAAGAACGGAACATTGGGAACATCCTCACCTTGCAGTGCCACCTCAACAATCTGCATCTGAAAGAAGGAGAGCATGCTGCTCCCACATGAAAAAATTAAGGCTCTTGTCTGATAGCTCGATGCAATCGAAATGTTAGTTCCACCTAGTCAGCTGGCATTTACAAGACTAGGTAGCATGTTGCCATCCTTCGATCCCCTTTGTTCGAGCATCAATGGATCATAGAGTCAACACTTTATTCATGGAGAATGCCCAATATATAGGCAAGAAAGTATACATCTTTGACATCATCAATGATCTCAGGATGGAATCCTTAGATCCTATAATCATTCACTGATTCTCTCAATCACACCCACACTAGCACACCTACTCTCACAAACTCCTAGCATAGGACTCCTAGCCCTTAGGTACACACCCATACATCAATTTGACTCTACATACCCCCCCACAAATTGATGACCTCATCCCTCAGTAGTAGTACATGGGATGCTCCATGGCTTGCCCACCATCATGTGGCAACACACATGGCCCCAACTTGTGACTCACTCCTAGGACTCTTGGTTTACAACTGGAGGATTGGACAATGACTATGCATGGAAATATCCATGGGTCCAATAAGGTAAAAACTCAAATAAAGGACTAACAATCATATAAGGATGGACTATCCATGGTAGAGAACCATTAATGACCACACACACAAACAACTTAGAAAACATATGGGTCATCACCCTTGTCAAGATTCACTTGGATGGTGAAAGCAGTGAGAGCTTTAACACCCTTGTCATGACTCTAGAAGGGAAAAGTGATGACATTTCAGTCCCCAACATCACAAGTCGCTTACTGCAAGAAGAGTCATGCCGAACAAATATGAGAGGCTCTACATACCATGCACTACTAAGAGCTAGCCTTGCTTACAGAACACCTATTCTCAGCCCCAAGAAGCAGTTTGGAGGTCCTTCCAAGATTGGATCAACTCCTGAGCTGCCATATTCCATCAAGAAACCTGGGGCTTGAGAAAGATGCCAGGAATGTGTTTGCTACTACTATAGCAAGAATAGGAACTATGCTCACGATTGTCCCAAACGTGCCGAGGACATGAGGATGCATGACCAACTACACATTCATATTGTGCAAGCTATTGGAGATCCACCTCATAAAGCTGTTGTTGTTGCACTTCACGAGGAAGCCAACAGACCACGGCCACTAGAGTTTGCATTGGCATTCAAGGAATGCCGATCTCCATTGGTACCTCAACTCTAGTGCATCCTATCACATGTGCTTTGACTTGAACGCGTTCTCCTCGTACAAGTCCTCCTACGAGGGAGGGACATTCTCATTGGAGACAATGGATCCATTCAAGACATTAGAGAAGGTTCTACCCAAATCTGCTTCACAATTGCAACATAGCGACCATCAATTGTCCTCCATGTATCACAACTAGTCAAGAACCTACTCTCAGTTGGCATCCTTGATAGTCACGGTTTTTCAATTCAATTTCAAGAAGGTTGATGCCTTATTCTTCACCAAGTCACCCTTAATGCAAGTGGCACACGGATAAATGGTCTGTATAAATTAGATGCTACTACTTGCTATCCCCATCATCCTCCTCACGACGTGGTAGGAGTCGTTGCCAAAGCCCGGCACATGAACGACTCTAGGACCACCGATTTGGGCACATCAATGACCTAAATTTGGAAATGATAGCCAATCAAAGCCTTGTTGAAGTTTTTGATTATTTACAGAAATGGAAATGACCTTGAAATCTGTACTGGCTGCATTTTTGGCAAAGATCATAAGGAGCCCTTCACTTATCACCCCAGAATCTAGCATCCAATCTTCTCAAGCTCATTCATTGAGACATATGTGGTCCTCTCCGCTAATATACATATCCCTTTTTTGTCCCAAAAAAAAAAAACTCTTGAGTATGAGATGAATTCAACAATATGCCATGAGTAGAAATTATTCAAATTAACATGGTTGTGTTCTACACTAAAAGAGCTTCAAATATGTTTTTACACCTTGAAATTGGGTAACACATGAAAAAGTTACATTAATTTGAAAGTAGATGGGTTTTCATATTTTAGTGTATTTTTTGTTTACCCCCCCCCCACCCCTCATCCAAAAGACCTCCCCCTGCTCTGAACACTCTGAAGTCTACTCACTGAACTGATGAACGTCAGGTTTTAGGTCATGTGATGATGTGAAACTGTATGTGAGCATATGGACTAACTCCAAGTAGGTATTAGTCGAGAATTTCGGGCATGGATTAGATTGGCAACTTGGGGAGATTCAAAGTGTCACCTGTTTGGGGCAATCTAGTCTACTATGATTTAGATCTATACTAATCACCAATCGATGAAAGAACAGCAAATAATTTCTTTTCTTTTGTTCTTTTTAAGCGTTGGGTCAAATGCGTCAATGTAGAGGCGAATGTGCGTGTAAGAAGTGGATTTGTTAGTGAAGCTAAAAAGTGAGTGATACTTGCATTGAAATGTGCGCATGATGTGATGAGCATGTAGAGCACAAAAAATTGAGTGACTTTCCTTTTTGGAGCGCCCTCAAACTCTTCTTGGATCAAGAGATACAACTTGATCTAGGTGGAGGGGCAAAAGGAGTGCAAATGTGCTCAATGATGATGTGTCACTGTAGGTCACATGCAATGATGATGTGGCATTGTACCTAGCAAGAGGTGTGCCTGCGGAGCAGTGTGCTGAGGTGGCAACTGTGTCCACATGAAGTGCCTGTGAAGAGGTAACTGTGCCAGCACGGGCTGTGTGCCACATGGTAGTGATGATATGGCACTGCTGATTGGACAAGGTGAGGTGGTTGATTGGTCAACCCTAATGATGTGGCACTTTGAATTGGTCAATGAATGATGTGATACCTGAGGCCTAATGATGTGGCATGCTACTATGGATGTTGATGTGGCACATCAGATGACATGGCAGTCGGTGCCATGTGTCAGTTGGTGATGATGTGGTAGTAGGGCCAAGGTGTTGATGTGGCATGGTGATGTGGATGGATAGGGTCACATGGTAGCCTCATGGGATTGCTAACCTATCAGCTGGGGTGATGTGGTAGATAAGGTCTACCATGTAGTAACTCTTTGATCAAAGGTGTGTGTTGACCCTAGAGGATAGGGTGACACGTGTTAGTTGGAGAGGCATCGGAATCTTTAAGATTTTGACAAAATCTAGGAAGATTCCAATCGTTTTTGAGACTTCTGTCATTGAAGCTAATGGAGCTTGACTGTCGTTAGTTATAGGTTGGAGAGCTTTTGGAGGAGCCGTTAGTTGTGTTGTGATAGGCCATTGTTTCGTCATGGAGGCCCTTGTTGAAGCTGCTTGCGGTTGCTAGAAGAGTGCCCACATTGAGATAGCTGGCTGCAGGCTTCGTTGTATACAGACTTTTGTGCTAGAGGAGCGGCTCATTGGCCCTGGGAGATCCGTCTGTGAGGCGTTTGCTGCTGCTGGAGGCCATGGACTGCAAGGAGTCGCGGGTTGAAGGAGCCCGATGATGTGTGCAGCATTAGAAGCTGCTATAGGTGTCTAGGAAGGCGCAGCTAAGAGTGCACTGTGAACAGCCTTGGTTGCCTGATGAGTCTGGGAGCCCATGAGCTCCATGTGCATGGAGCGGGCGTCAAGCGACTATGTGGAGCGGATGTTGGGTCTTTGGTGTTGCACAAGCAGTTGTTGCCAGGAGATTGCTTGTGGAAGGATGGAGCTTTGGCGCAGATTCCATCGGCTATTGTAGAGCCATGGAGCGACTGGCTGGAGGTAATGGAGCATCGCTGGAGGACGCTGAGTTAAAGGTGGCTAAGCTTGGCATCAAGGATATTGAAGGAGGCTGAGCTGCCTTGCTCATGGCCAATGGAGTTGTAGATGCCTCTTGAGCTATGTTGAAGGAGCTCGTTGTAGGAGGGCCAACTGTAGAGAAGTGGATGTGGAGGTTGAGAAGCGTTGTGGAAGTCCCGACGCTATAGGAGGCACTGCGCTGTTGGAGTCGCCTAGTCTTGGAGTCTTGGAGGTCCTCATTGAAGAGGCCTTGTGGGTGAAGCCGAGTCTGCAGAAGCTTTGGATGGCATAGTTGAGGTTTTGGTCACTAGTCCACCACCTTGTATTTTGGAGCTGTTTTTGCTGTAGATGAGCCCTTGTTTGCCTATCATCTCTGTGTTTAGGTGTTATTGAAGCTGAGGATAACCTTAGAAACTATGGCCCTCTTAGAACTCTCTCATGAAGAACCTTACAAACTGAGAAAACACTCAAGGTCTCTCTCTAAAGGAATCGAATTGAAAAACTCTCTCTCTTTCCCTCCCTAAGAGGAAGAGATGAACGTAAAGCGTATGACGGAAATTTCTATCAAAGAAATGGAAGGTGGTCTCTTACCGAAAGTGGACTCTCATGGAGAACACTCATGAGAACTCTCAATCACTCTCACTCTCTCAAGAATTGTAATGCCTCAGCAGAAGGCAAGGGAGCTTTGATACCATGACAAAATATGAAGAGGGGAGAGGAGAAGAGTGGAGATGAGGAGAGAGGGCACAGTTAGAGAGCACACTAACTGTACACTAGATTTAGTTGAAAATGTAGAATAGATACAAACCCATTTAGTGTTAGGGTTAGGGTATCTAACCCTTTCCTTTATAGCACTCTATAAGGTTAGTGCTATGCACATATGATTACATAGTGCTATGCACATATGATTACATGATGGTGCTGTGCACACATGATCACATGATGTTGAGCATGAACTCTCAACACACCTAGCAAGCCCTTGATCACACATATCCCAACAAGGATTTCCTCGTTAATGAGGTATTTTTCAACATAAGCCCTACCAAGAGGATGTTATCAACATCCTTAGTTTTTGGTTTTACCCCACCCTCCAGAATGGGAACATGAATGTATCGTTGTATTTAACCACAACATTAGCTAGGGTGTCAAGTTCACAGGTCAAGCTAATCTTCAAATTAATCCTTGCATGTGCCTATTGTGTCCATAGTTCAGTATCCTGAGACTTGTGAAGGCTAGGTATACCTCATTTAGATGCACAGAAGATATCCTCTCCTTTCTCTCTTTCCTCCACACCCTGACTTCTCTTGCCCACCCTAACTTGTTTAGATGCAAAGAAGATATCCTCTCCTTTCTCTCTCTACTCCACACCTTGACTTCTCTTGCCCACCCCAACCTGTTCATTAGGCAATTTACCTTCTGCATCCCTCATGTGCCATGCTTCTTAGCTTGTAACAATGCTGCAACATTGCTTTGTGTTGATACGCTTGTCCATGCAGAAAAAGCATTGGGGACAGATTTATGATTTGCAATCAACGTACAAAGGGCTAGTTAGCAAAATAATAAGTTGGTTGTTAGCATACTACTGTAACAATAACAAAACTAAGCATACATTAGGTAGTTAGCATGGAAGAAATAATTCAATCAAGAGTATTTGGTCCTCATGGATTGGCCAATGTAGCTCCGGATTTGATCTCTTGTTCCAAGCTACCATACTATAGTGCTAGGTAGTATACTAGGAGTCTAGTTAGCATGAATGCAGCAATACATGATGGGGTGCTAATTAGCATGCTAAATATAAATAGCACATGCAATATGCTAACTCTCATACTATAGATGAAATTAGGATGGTGAAAAGCATTGCAATATGCTAATGAACACAAATCTAATTAGCATAGAGAGAATAAGGATAAAGCTACTTAGCATTCAATATTTCTAAGACTGGCATTTAGCTAATAATATACTATAGTGCTAGTTAGCATGTAGTTATCAATGCTAGTTACAATATTACAGTGCTAGTTAGCATACTATAGTGCTAGCTAGCATTCTATGGTATTACTTAAGCATGCAATGTTAGCATTCTATAGTACTAGTTAGCATTCTACAATACTAGTTATCATACAATGTTAGCAAAAAATAAACTACATTTCTAGTTAGCAATGCAACTATGCATAACGAGCTGCTAGTTAGCAATATCTATAGCTAGGTATCATAGAAGAATTAAAGCAATGAAGATAGTTAGCATATAATATTTTAAGAGTTCTAGGTATGATACTATAATACTAGGTAGCATAGTAAATATATCTAGTAAGAATTCTAGAAATAGCTATATTCCGAGAAGCACCATGTAGTACAAAGATGGAGCACCAGATAGTAGTAATCAGAAGCATGGTAACATTGTTGGCCTCTAAGGTGAAGATGTTTCGTCTTGGGGAAGCCCCAAGTGTTTCAAGAGTAGTTTTCATAGTGTCAATGACCATCTCAAGTGCAAATCGCCTCTTGTCAACAACATAAACATTCATTGGTAGGGAGTGTTAAAAGAATCATGGTCTAGAAACACTACCTAGAGGTTGACGGTGAGTGTACACATGGTTCTCATGAAGGGCCACATGAAAGATCATGGGCACTTGTGATGATGGGTGTAAATAAGTACATGGAGTAGTTAATCGTCTCACATAAGTCACATACAAGTACAAAAATTTAGTAATAAAGAAGCTAAAACATGACTTCTACCTCATTGTTCAACTGTATCTCTATCTGGTAAGGGTTGAAAGAGACAAAAACATGGAAATGTTTGTTCTTGACCATGCAAAATGGGATCTAATGGCCATGATACTTTGCATGAACCTTGAAATAGGTTAGTTTGAGTCCCTTGAAAAGTATTGTGGACAGAAGGTCTCAAGTAAAAGATAATTATTTATATTATAATTAAAATTGCAACACACGACAAAAACAGATTGCAACACACAACTCTTGCAAGAGAGATGAGTGCCAGCCTGTCTACACCCTTAAATACAATACAAAATAAATATTAAACAATTTAAAAAGACTACAACACACAATTCTCCTAAGAGAGATGAGTGCCAGTCTTAAACAAAATAAGAGAGAGAGAAACATTGATTACTAACGAAAGACTATAACAAAAGTAAGGTGCAGTAAGGTACCTATGACAAGAGTTGGTAGGTATGGAAGTAAGCAAGAGGTAGCACGTAGGAAACCAAGAGGTGGTAGACAGGCAAGCAGGTGGCTGAAGAATACAGTTGGATGTATTTGTACGAATACCAAAAATAATAATTGTTTCAAATTTATACTACGTTTATTCCTACGAATAACATCGTTTATTCGTACGAATATGTTTATTCGTATGAATAAAGGTTTATTTGTACGAATACCCCATTTGTACGAATAAATTAGGAAAAATCGTTGGATTCATTTCAATTCAAGAAAATCACGATTTTTCGCATTTTTTCGAATCGAAAAAAAATTCAAGCGAATTAATGCAACTTAGTTTGGAACGTGGCGTAATAGGTATGACATGCCACTAACTATTATTATCCATTATTGGTTGATAGACAACCTAATTCAAACACAAATACAATCATGCTTTTTTCCTTGCATCGAAAATATCAAATATTTTAAAGTGAGTATTTTTATATGTGTGTATAATACCTGTTCACATTGTTGTGGTAGTACTAGTGTGTCCTTCTTACTTTGCCAAAACTTTGTGGAGTCAATAGTTACAAAGCCACTTGCATTGTGTTTGATTGTTGCATTAGGGCCTCTTTCCACCATGTCCTTAAACCACTTTACATCCAAAACATACACAAAGAAGCATCGAAAGTCAAGCTTAATAATATCTTGGATTATGCCACAATAATCATCCATGGCTCCATTGGCTCCCTCAAAGCTAGCAATGACGCCGCAATCTTGTGTGTTTCTCTTATCATCAATCTGTTGTGTTCAAAAATGCTTGCTCTCACACCATATAGCATTGAACATAGTACACTACACCAAGACAAAATCAATTAAATAAGCAATCTGAATTGTTGAAAGCTTCTAATTTATGCATAACATTCTATATACCGACCTTGCTCATGCATACCCTAGCATACTCCCATTCTTCCATTGTGATATGCATCCCCTCATCTCTCTCTGCTCTCTCCATTTCGTCAAGTAGCCAATCGACATGAATATCCTTTGGAAGTGCTCTTAGATGCTGAGGGTATGGCACACGAGATCCGTGGTGTGATTGAAAGAGGGCCCTTTCTCCTTGTCTTCTTGCCTTTGCATCCTCGTATCTTGTCACCCATCTTTTCATCACATCACTATTAAGCATGCAATAGAGGTTGATATTATTAAGCAACTCTGTGTCTATTACTTTGCTGCGTCCTTTCCCTTGAGGTGCAATAGAGGTCATCCTTAGGTCTTCATCATCTCTCCATAGTCGTGGGAGAGAGCTATCCACATCAATAAGAAACTCATAAATATATACAAGTGACTCTTGTACCAACCAACCCTCGGCCATGCTACCTTCGGGTCTTGCATTTCGTCTCACAAAACCCTTCAAGGTTTTCATGAAGCACTCAAGGAAGAACAACCATCGTGCATGTACAGTACCGCATATAGCAATCTCATCCACCAAATGCATTATGAGATGTAGTTGGCTTGTGAGAATAGAATGTAGAAATGTCTTCTCTACTAAACAAACCACCTCCATGACATAACTCGAGCATTCTCAAGCATGGTGGGATCTATTTCCTTTGAGCTCACATACCTAGAAAGGAAAAAGTACGCCATATTAGCAATATGAACACCTTGCATCCTATAAAGCACCTCACAAGCTCGCCCATCTTGTAAATACAATCCTTCACATCCTTCGATGCACTACAAGAAATGCTAGTAGGTAGTATGAACTGAACACATAAGGAATGGTTGATTAGTTGCTTCTAATTCACTCACAAATTCGGAAGGAAAAAGATATTATGCACATGAAATACTTGGAGCCAATCATGAGATTTCAAGCCACATAATTGCTCTACACCTCTTTTCTTACTCTTTGTGAAGGCTTCCTTTAAATACCTCATGCATCTAGTGGGAGTACAAATTGTAGTGATAGCTTGCTTTACCGCCACCATCTCTAGCCTTGATAACCTCCATGGTGCATAAGGTAAAAAGACACACCCATTTGGCCTCTCTTGTGGCCAAGCTTCATGTGTCCTCCTTGTGGAGCGTAAATCCTCCCTTATGCCTGCGGAATCTCGTGTCCCATTCAAATGTTCCCAAATGGTAGATGCCACATTCTTGAAGATATGCATGGGATCAAGCAGGTGATTGATCTTGAGGTGGGACCAATATGGTAAACGATAAAAGATGGACTATCTAAACAAAAGCTGGTGTTGGCGAGCAATCTTTATTTCCAGCCAATATAGCACATAATAGTCACAAACCCTTACCGGCTCATGCCAAGTGGTGGAGGAGTCATGGAACCATCCCAAATTCTCATCCAATCTCTTGTAGTGAGTGATTGTGGGGGGGCTTCATTCCAAGGGGCGACATATCTAGGTTGATCAGGTGGAAGAAATCGAAGGTGATTCTCATAGATGACCTTATTCAATGCGTCTGCCCATGAGGCAACTAGTGAACCACCACAAACAAGACATGCATGGTAACCCGATGTAGTGAGACCTGAACAATAGATAAAATTAAGAGTTGAAGGTGGGTTTAGGGTGCCGTGCCACATCAATTGCCTAATCATAATTAAAAGTGCAATGCTTACTTGAACACTCGCCATAGCCTGGGAAGTCATGCATTGTCCACATCAAGACTGCTTTGCAGTTGAAGTCTCATGAGACGAGGGAGGCCTGCTCATATCATGCACCTTGATACCTCTCCAAAGTATCTCTAACTCATCAATCAAAGGCTCGAAATAAACATCATGATTTTTTACTTTATGTTTCCCTGGAATTAGAAGGGATAACATAACATGTCCTTTCTTAATCGCCATAGAGAGTGGAAGATTATAATTCACCAATATCACTGGCCATACACTGTAAGAGGTGCTTTTGAGACCAAATGGGTTCACACCATCCATACCCAATCCAAGTCTCAAGCTCCTAGGTTCTTCCTTGAAGCTTGGCCATGTGTCTTCAATATGCTTCCACGCAGGATTGTCTGTGGGAGTTCTCCACTTGCCATCGGTTGATCGATGGGAGGAATGCCATGACATGAGCTCTTTTGCACTTGAACATATGTTGGATGCAAGGGATTATGGGAAAATGTCAGAGAACCTTACGAGGCACATCCAAAGTTTTGAGATCTGCTCTATATCTTGCCTCTTCACAAGTAGGACACTCTCTTGTATCCTTATGTTGTCCACAAAATAGGACATAATTATTGACGCATGCATGGATGCGCTTGTAATCTAATTCTCCAAGAGAGGTCACATGTTGCCTTGCCATATCTCTTGAGATCGGTAATTTATTCTCCCTTGGAAGCATTTTACACAATAGCTTGCACGTGAAGACCATAAATGAGAAAAAGCATTCAAGTAATTGATCTGCTAGCATAATTCACCATGTTTGCAAAATAGAATTTAAAGCTTACTTGAGTAATGCATTCAAACTTGCATTGCTCCATCCATAGATGGTTTGCAAGTTTAGTCACTCAAGGGAGGCACGTAGAATAGAGAATGTGCACCCCTCAACTAGTGGAGTCGATGCTGTGGTAAAAAGATCGTCCTGCTCCATGCTATCATCCCTACCTGAGGATTGATGGACATATAAATCCCGCACCATATCATCAAACACCTCCTCCTCCAAGGCCTCATGAGGTAATGGCGGAGGCTACTATCACCATCACTCCATGCATCCATAATGGTCCCTCCTAAAGATCATACCTCATATTGCCGACGCTTCGCCTCCTCATGACGAGCATAGGGCAACATATGCGGGCGTGGCACTACATCTTGTATCAAATTAAAACGAGATCATAACTCAAACACATGAACACCCATAGGTATCTCAATCAACCTTAACTCTTTAACACTTACCATGTTTATGGTCACATCCCATTCTCCATACTTTAAGATGTGATTGAATGTAATTCTATGTGCACGATACATGTTTCCTCGACATCAATCACACATACATTTGATTTTTTGCTCCAACCACATTTTGTGATGGTGTTGGATACGGAGGGATTCATCCTCACTAGAGCTACTTGTTGAAGATGAAGACATCCTACATATAAACAACCCAAAAAATTTGTTCTTGGATGAGTTGTAAATGTCAAAACTCT
The DNA here is from genome assembly GCF_047967505.1 of Dipteris shenzhenensis. Classification (NCBI taxonomy): domain Eukaryota; kingdom Viridiplantae; phylum Streptophyta; class Polypodiopsida; order Gleicheniales; family Dipteridaceae; genus Dipteris; species Dipteris shenzhenensis. Next base: position 23,706,505 of record NC_141606.1, read on the forward strand.
ATGGAGCATCTAAAAGCGCATCTAGCACCGCATTTGTACTAAGGAGCACGTCTATAGGCATGTCTAAAACTTACTTTAGATGCGTTGATAGACATGCAAGTAGACATGCTTTTAGACGTATAGATAGATGTGCTTTTAGATGCGTACACTGCGAGCTGATTTTCAAACCTACTTTTAGCACGCTTGCTTTTCTTCACATACTTTTAACGTCGTGTGGCTTGCTTTCCTACCACACTTATCTCCAAGCACCCACACTCATCTCCAGGCTTACACAATCATCCCCAAGCACACAAGAGAAGAGGTTAAACAAGGAGAAGAAGAAAGAGAAGCAGAGGGTGAACAAGGAAGAGAAGAAAGAGAAGCAACTTTAAAGAAGGACAAGAAGCTTCCATATCTCTATCCAAGGTAAGTCTCTTGATGGTTGATCTTCTTTGGAAGTTGCTCTCTTTAGATTCGTCCTTTGTCATATGCAGGTCGAATGGATGTTTTCTGTACTAGTGTGGTTGGGTACGTCCTCTTCAATTTCTTAGAAAAAGGCATTTGTCGAGTGCGTCTAATAGTGCATCTATAGATGCATCTGTCTTTTTGGAAAACAGACAGTCGCACCTATAGACGTGCTGTTAGATGCTCTATGGACATGCTCCGACAGTCTTAGCTATTCTTCCCTTTCCCCTTCCTTTTCCTTCTCTTTTCCCTTTTCCCTTCCTTTTCCTTCTCTTTTTCCTCCCCCTTCCCCTTCCACTTCCATTTCCAAGAAAAGGATTGCATATTGAATGATGGAAATAAGTGATTACATGAATGAAGAAAGGGATTGCATGAATGATGGAAAGGGATTGCATGATTGAAGAAAGGGATTGCATGAATGATGGAAAGGGAAAGCATGATTGAAGAAATGGATTGCATTCGTGAGAAAATAAGGGATCGCGTTCTCTTTTTCTCTCATTTTTTCTCTCTTTCCTTCTCTTTTCTCCTCTTTTTTTCTCTCTTATCTCCTTTCTTTTTTCTCCTCTTTTTCTCTCTTTTTCTCTCTTATCTCCTCTCTTTCCTTCTCTTTTCGTCTCTTTTCTCATCTCTTTCCTTCTCTCTTTTTCTCTCTTTCCCTCCTCTCTTTTCTCCTCTCTTTCCTCTCTTATCTCCTCTCTTTTTCTCTCTTTTTTTCTCCTCTCTTCTCCTCTATTTTCCTCTCTTTTCTCCTCTCTTTCCTTCTCTCTATTTTTCTCTTTTATTCCCTCTTTCCTTCACCTTGTCTCTCTTTTTCCTTCTCTCTTTTATCCTCTCTTTCCTTCTCTTTTCGTGGTAATTTTCCTCTCTTATCTCCTCTCTTTTTCTCTCATTTTTTCTCCTCTCTTTTCCTCTCTTTTCTCCTCTCTTTCCTTGTCTCTATTTTCCTCTCTTTTATCCCCTCTTTCCTTCACCTTGTCTCTCTTTTTCCTTCTCTCTTTTATCCTCTCTTTCCTTCTCTTTTCATGGTAATTTTCCTCTCTTATCTCCTCTCTTTCTTTCTCTTTTCTTCTCTTTCCTTCTCTCTTTTTCTCTTTGTCCCTCCTCTCTTTTCTCTCTTATCTCCTTTCTTTTTTCTCCTCTCTTTTCCTCTCTTTCCTTCCTCTCTTTTTCTCTCTTTTCCCATGTGAAGCTTCAATAGCCTGACATTGAGCAAGCAGATACAGACTTCTATCACTCTAATTCAAAGAATGCAATAGTCTATAAATGCTTTCTCAATGTCAGGATGTCACTCTTTTTTTTTTTTGCATCTTGTGACAAGGGCATGATCAATGGTAATCTTCTTCTTTTCTTTTCTTCAGTTCATCATGTGGCCAGGATCTTCAGCCTCACCTAATCTTCGGGATGCCATCTTTTGGGAGTTATATAACATTTTGTAGCACCCTCCCACTCTTGCGGAGTTATACACATACATGTATGGTACTACAAACACCCCCCAGGAGTTAACAGTACAGACTCCAAACCACCCCAATCCCACACCAGTTGAGATTATCCCAATAGAGTCGAGACAACCCACCCAGCTATAGAGCTGAGCCCCTTCTCCCTCCCTGTGGTCAGGAGGTCCTTCTGCCTCGCAAAGCCGTCGGCATACTCTCATGCCATCGAGAGTCGCTTCTCTAGCTATGAGTGGCCAGGGTACTCCTGTGCAGTCAAGAGTCACTTCTCTAGTTACGAGCGGCCAGCATACTAGCTCGACACGATAGGGCAATAGGCATAGTAGTAGGGAGAGTAGTGGGGGATGCATGGCAGCTTGCTTTGGGTTGGGTAGTGGTGGCGACGGGGATGATTCAGATGATGCAGACATGCAAGAGGGTGATGGTATGATTTACTATGACATTACTCAGATAGGAGGCATCTTGATGGATGCATGAGGGAAGGACATCATGGCCTTCATGCACTCTATAATTGCTAATAACTACAGAGATTGCTTTATTCACTACAAAGACCATCCAAAAAAGTTGGGTGATGAGACCCTCGTTGCTGTTCGCTCTAGGTATCCCAATCCCCCCAATGTTTAGTTCACAGATAAATGGGCCAAGTCAAAGATTGTTACGATACTTAGCAATAAAATATCTTCACTTAAGAGGCAAGCATTAGATGAGATTGCTAGGATCGAGGGAGGTCAACCACCAAGGGACTAGCCCCACACCGCTCACGAGCATGAGTGGAAGAAAGAAATGAAGCACGTGGAGGCACAAAGGATCCAAATGGAGCAATATGGAAGTGTGCATTTTGGAGCAGGGTGTGTTGAATCATGGGAGGCTCAATTTGTAAGTATCGATCTCAAATTATATTGTTTATGTAGTTTATTAGGAGGTGGTTTCTTTGTACTAACCCCTCCACAAATTGTCATCTTGCAGCTTGATATCATGGGTAGGTACCCTACTCCTGTTGAGACAGCCTACCACCGCCACCATCGCAAAGGAGATACATGGAGGCACTTCTATGATGACAGGTTGATTACTAAGGAGCAGTATATCTGGGCTACTGGAGCGCCCCCTAGGTATTTGAAAGTAGCTAAATAATTTCAATATTGTAAGCAAAGATTTGATTTTTCATACATTAATACATGTTGTTCCTCATTTACAAGACCTTGTGGCTGATCAGCTGATCAGGAGGGAGAAGATGAGGAAGGAGTGAAGAAGGGGGCGAAGAGGGGAGCGAGGACGCGAAGAACTTAGATTAGTCGTAGAAGTAGTGCTAGCTACTCTTTTTTGTACTTGAAGCCACTAGCTTGGCTTTGTGCCTCTCTTGTATATACACTCCTCTTATTTTTTGTACTTGAAGCCACAAGACATGGCTTGGCTTCGTGCTATATGCACATATAAGCACTTTTTGAGCTATGAATTAATATACACTCCTTTTATTTTTTTGGCTTTCAAATTCCTTGTACAACATTCTATTAATGAATGCGTTGTGAACTAAACGTTTTGGAGTTGTAATGTTTGATTCGGAATTGTAATCGTCAGCTATAGACATGCTTGCAATCATGCTAATTAAAATGCGCTTGGCTATAAGAATTGAATTGCACAATGTGGAAATGGGATTCTTGTAACTACATAGCATACGCAACATACATAGCATTCTATTCAACCACACAAAATTTTGCTTTTATTAAAAAAAAAGGATTCTATAGAGCCTCTATAAGCGCGTCTATAAACACGTTTATATACGCATCTGTCTATAGAGCATCTATAAATGCGGCTATATATGCGTATGTCTGTTTTTTTAAAATTTCTAGTAGGGTGTCTATTTGCACGTCTGTCTGTTATATAGATGCGAGTCTATAGATGCATCGATAGATGCACCCATAAGTTTTTTTTAAAGTTAAGGAAACACATCTATGTGCACGTCTGTAGATGCTTTGTTTTATTGTGAAATAATTGTCATTGCATAACCATGCAGGTTAGCATCAGTGACCTAGAGGGGTGTGTGAGGGTAGGTTAGCCGCAAGGGGTTGACGGTTCAAATCTCCAAGTGGTTGTAGTCCGCAATAACTGCTTCTCTAAGTGTTAGACAGTTCTGTATGCATGCTATTACTAGCATTCCAAGATCATTGTGTATGCAGATGTATGCGTGCTATTGCTTTGGAATACAATGTTATTCAATGTTCTAACTCTTGCATTTCTATCTTCCATTCTATATTTCGTTCTTGTGGATGTTGCACGTATCGTTTGTTTATTGCTTTTTGTAGCATCTACGCGCACTTATGATGCTACACATTGGCGATCACGATGCACATTCTCACCATCATGCAAGGAATTCGCGATGGGCAATTGAGCGCTCATGTCATCTGCTCCTTGTCGTCTTTGCGGAGGCACTTCACATGGAGGTATGCATGCAGTTGCACTCACTCCGGAGGAGATTGCTGCGGTGAGGAGACACATTCGGGGATTTCAAGATGAACTCCATCGGATGTGTTCTGACACCCAGCATCCTGCTTAAGGTTGAGCGAGAGTGGAAATTCTAGTGAAGAACCTTGGAAGCCGCAACACCAGAGTATAGCATCCTTTTGGGAAGGCCATGGTTGCGGCAAGCAAAAGTCAAGCAAAATTGAGAGTAGAACGTCATTTCAGTGCGGAGAGGGAAGAAGAAAGTGCAGGTCACCATGGGAGTGGTAGCACCATTAGCAGATGCGGTCCGACCGGTGTTGGCCAAGACGGTGAACATGGCGAACAGATTGGAGGATGATGAGGAGGAAGCCTTTCTCAAGGCAAATCCGGAGTTGTCTTCAATTGATGTGGAAGGCATTACAGAGAGCTATATGCATCACAACTGTCTAGTGGACGTGGTCAACCCTGTTTTGGAGGAGGAGTCCAGCAAGTAGCCGTAGAATTGGATATACGGGATTCCTACACCAGGAGTGGGAATTTGAAGAACGAATGAGTAGAGTCATGCGCATTCAGGAGGATTCTCTTGATACGGTTTTTCTTGGAGCCAATGGTGCATCTAAACTAGTCAAGTCAGCACTTTGTTGACAACTGAATTTCGTAGCACATTGCTTGCCTTGTTGTGGGAATTTCCGATGTGTTTGCCTGGGACTATGCAGATCTGAAGGGTCTAGATCCAAAATTTTACCAACACTGGTTAACCTCAAACCAGATGTCACTTCGACGAAGATACAGAGATATTGTATGAATTCACACATCGTTAAGCAAGTGCATGAAGAATTGGAGCACTTGTTCGGGTGGGTTTCATCGCACTCATTGAAAATTTAGAGTGGATTTCCCCGATTGTCATTGTGCCAAAGAAAAATAAGAAATTGTGGATTTGTGTCGATTAATGCGGCCACAGTTCCTAATCCATTTCACTTGCCTTATATGGATTCGCTACTCGATGAAGTGACAGGGCACGAGGTGTACTCTTTGGATGGATATAGCAGGTACAACCAAATCCATATGGCTCCAAAAGACTAGCCCAAAACAACATTTATCACATCCTTGGGGGTCTATGTCTGCACTGTTATGTGGTTCACATTGCTGAATGCTCCCTCAACCTTTCAACGGGCAATGTAGGAGATCATCGGGTCCTATCTGATAGATTTCATGCAAATTTTCCTAGATGACCTTAGCGTGTTCGGCACATTACATGAGCACTTGGAAAACTTGTGGAAATGCTTCCAACACTGCAAGGATATCTCCTTTAGTTTGAATCTGATGAAATGTGCCTTTGCAGTCCGTAGTGGCCGACTCCTGGGGCATGTGATCTCGACAAAAGGCATTGCGGTGGATCCGGATAAAGTGGCAGTAATTATGCAAGCCCTGGCACAACAACGCCTAAGGAATGCTTGCGGTTCTTGGGCCAAATTCGATGGCATGGTAGACATCTGCGGTTCCTGGCTCACATGGCAATTCCCTTGAATGCATTGGCACATGTGGAACCAAAGGCATTTGTGTGGATCGTAGAGTGCGACCAAGCATATTGGCAGCTGAAGATGCAGCTTTCCAGAGCACCGGTGCTACTGTCTCTGGATTGGGAGAAGAATTTTCATGTGTTCGTGGATGCCTCGGATCAAGCCATTGGGAGCGTCTTGATGCAGGAAGATGCAAATAAGTGGTACCACCCAGTCTATTACGCGAGTCAACGACTTTCAACAGCCGAAAAGAATTATTTTGTCACGGAGCGAGAAGGACTGGGCATGATCTATTTTGTCAAGAAATTCCGGCATTATCTAGTGGGCCGACCGTTTGTCTTCCATGTGGATCATTTTGCACTATTATATTTGGTGAAGCAGCAAAGTCTTATGAGTCGATTAGCACAATGGGTGTTGCTCTTGCAAGAATATGATTTTGATGTCATTCATCGTTCGGGCTCGCAGCATGCAGTTGCAGATTATCTTTCTCGACTGGAGTGTGGGGAGCTGCTGATGGGAGTGGAGGACAAATATCCTGATGCGGAGCTAGCATCGATTTTTCGGGCACACCAATCATGGTAGAGGCCCAAGTCATCCCAGAAGGCCCATGGTTGTGGTATGATGAGATCTTCTCATTCCTATCTACTGGCATCATGCCCAAATACATGAATCGGGATCAGAGGAAACGCTTGGCATTGCGGAGCCGTTCCTTTGAAGTAGTCCTAGGACAGTTGTACTGACAACATTTGATGGAGGCCTTGTTGCAGTGTGTTCCACCTCATGAGTAGGAAGCAGTATCAATGGAAGCCCATTGTGGGGTTTCGGGTGGCCATTTTGTGGGTGAAGTCACCGCAAAGAAAGTTCTGTAGGTAGGGTTATGGTGGCCAACCATACAGAAGGATGCTCGATGGTTTGCAAAAAGTTGCGACCTTTGCCAGCGGTTGGGATAGCCCACTGATCAAGACCGCATGCCCCTTAATCCCATCTTGCCTTTGGAACCATTTCAGAAATGGGGCCTGGACTTTATGGGTCCATTCAAGCCCACAGCTGCCTGCACCTAGAATTGCTACACTTCGGTAGCTATTGATTATTGCACCAAATGGGTGGAAGCTTGGGCCTTGCGGGACAACACCGCAAAATCAGTCACAAATTGTCTATACCATGAAGTGTTCACTCGGTTCGGGTGTCCAATTGAGATTGTCAGTGACAGGGGAATTCATTTTGTCAACCAAGTCATCAAGCAGATGAATGCTTTTGATATGGTGATTCACAAGAAGTCTTCCCCCTATTATCCGCAAGCAAATGGACTGGCTGAGTCTACCAATCATACATTCAATAGGATCATGTCGCTATTGGTGAATGAGCACCGCACGAATTGGGAACCTTGGAGGTTCAAGCTAGGCACAAGTGGAAGGTGGATTTGTCATCCAAGAAGAAATCTTTTGAGCATGGGCAATTGGTTCTTCTATTCAACACACCTTGGGAAAATGTCGGGGAAATTGAAATTGCGATGGTCGGGTCCATTCTGGGTTTTTCATGATTGCGGATCAACATCATTTTATCTTGCAAATTTGCAAGAGCACATTCTTCCACATTCAGTTAATGGGTTTCGGCTTTGTCCATATCATCATGACGGCAGTCTTCAATGCCCATTTCCCAGCTCTAATGAGGCGCAGAGTTCTTGGGTTGAGGTGGAGGTAGCCAAGCCATCTCAGGACACGTGGCAGAAGGGTTCACGACATGATGACAGTAGTCTTCTACGAGGTCCTAGCCTAGCCACCATGCAACTCACTATCATCAAGGTGGGATGTTGGTAGTCTAAATTCCAACTCTTGCTCCATTGTTTGCACGTCTCAGTTGCTTGCTACTCGCTCATCATTGCACTTGCAGTTCTCTTGAGTGCATTCGTCTTCCAACTCTCATCAGTGTTCACTGTTATCTTGTTTATTCTCCTTCGCCTTGCCATGGGGATGGCTCATGCTCAATTTCTCCCTCTTCTTTAGTTGGTGTACATAGATTCTCAATCGATTGATGCTTGTCTTCAGCGACTACGGATTCGTAGTTTCAGCAGTATTGATTGGCAGAGGGTGGCTGTTCATCTATCTGCATTGGCGCTTCACCAGCAGTTGGCTGTAGGAACTGTTGTGGAGTTTTTGGATGAGCATCGGGAGCTGATTGTGCAATTGATTCATCATCTCTTCTTGCCTCTGAATGGAGTGATGATCGTGCAACCAACATGCACATCGGCGGTGATGAAGGAAAAATTTGGAGCTCCTACCAGGGGTGAATACAAGCTGAGTGGATGTTTGGATGCTCAGATGAGAGACTTGTATCATTGGATTCTTGAGTCGCTGTTCTTACAGGCCAAGATGTATACCATCACTCCTCGGACTCGAGGGATGATAGATGTGGCTGAGGAAAGGGTGGTGCCATGGGTGTGAATCCTTAAGGAGCGGATTCATGAGAGGCTTTATAGGTGGCAACTCATGTTGATAAGAAGTAGGCAATCAATTCCAAGATTGGGTAGATTCTGGAGATTTTGTTTCCTATCCATTTCAAGTCGACAGCACCTCGACGGTCAACTGCCTTGGTGCTCACTCTTGCATCTCAGGGGCCTGCACTGGATGAAGTGGAGGGATCTTCTGGTACAGTGGCTATGAAACGACGATGGAAGAAGCCTCGCCTTAGCCAGGGGGTGGTGTCTCCCCTTGCATCTTCAATTCTGGTACATCCTGGTGCTGTGAGAAGTGTTTCCACTAGTGGGGTGGTGACGACATAGATTGTTGTGTCTATGTCGATGGTGTTACCAATCATGGCAAAACAGGTGATAGTGACTCCAGTGTCTACCGTAGCAGGATCTTAGGTGGTACTCTGGTGGTGGGAGATTCCCTGACATAGCGGTGGATGGTGTAGCATCAGCAGAGTGCCGCAACCACAATGATGACTACTACAACATTAGTGGTGGTCTCTGATGCAACGAGAGTGTCGGCGGTAGAAGTGTTAACGGTGATCTAGGAGTCTGTGGGTGTATCGCCAGTATCTTCTGTCGAGTTCACTTTTTGGTTGCAGTCTGCTCACGTCCAGCTGTAATTTTGTTTGAATGTGCTCATGCGGATAGCTTTGCAGATTGGTATGGGGGGAGAATCCGCTAGTTTGACCAGCCTAGAGGCGGAAGTCACGCAATTGTGCATGGAAAATGAGTCTCTGTGAGGTCAGTAGGAGCGAGTGCGGCAACTGGAGGATCGGATGTCAATCCTTAAAGCTAGAGTTCAAGTGGCAGAGGCACATTCGGAGGCCACGTAGCAGCTACATGCGGAGTATGTGTCGAGCGTTGAGCAAGAGTTGCTATGTTGGTGTACAACTGCTAGACTGGTGGAGTATTTGCGAGCTTTTTCGAGAAATGTGAGTGTTAATATGGAGCAGATGGGCTCGCTCCTAGAAGCTTTGCAAGGTGAGGTGAGAACAGAATAGGCAGGTGGCCAGTGTTGAGATATCGAGCTCCACTCGCGATATGCTAGGGTGACTGTTGTGCATTTATGTCACCGACTTGTAAGCTATAGATGCGGTTGGTACACCACCCATGAATAATAGCTGGATGACAGCTATCCTTATCTACTCTAGTTTGTGGCTCAGTTAGTATGCCACCTTAGTTAGTTGAGTTTGGTTTGAGACCCATATATAGGGTTCTTCTATTTCTTTGTACTAGAGTTCTTTTGGCTTTCACAACTAAGAATAGGAAAACCGTTTTCAGCCTCCACCTCTGTGTGTATTCCCCCTTTGTGTATGTGAGAAAGCCGCAAGTGAGACTCTTTCCCTCTCTCCCACTATCTTCACATGGTATCAGAGCCTTTTTCGTGGTAAGGAGCTCAAGAAAGCAAACGAAGTTCGCGGTGTCCTGGTAAGAGGACCAGCGTTGCTTTCCTTTTTTGAGTTTGGGAGCAAATGTCTGCAGGTAGTGTGAAGATAGTGGAAGAAAGGGAAGGAGTCTCACTTGCGGCTTTCTCACATACACAATGGGGGAATACACACAAAGGTGGAGGTTGAAAACAGTTTTCCTCTTCTTAGTTGTGAAAGCCAAAAGAACTCAAGTACAAAGAAATAGAAGAAACCTATTCGTGGGTCTCAAACCAAACTCAACTAACTAAGGTGGCATACTAACTGAGCCACAAACTAGAGTAGATAAGGATAGCTATCATCCAGCTATTATTCGTGGGTAGTGTACCAACCGCGTTTGCAGCTAACAAGTCGGTGACATAAATGCACAACGGTCACCCTGGCATATCGCAAGTGGAGCTCGATATCTCAATAATCCCCCTCGAGCTCAATCCCAATTCCTGCACACCAAGGAGGTCATTGAACTTGCGCAGCTTCTCTATGCCCAATGCTTTCATGAATATGTCAACTACCTAATCCTTTGTGCTGACATAAACTAGATCAATAAGACCTAGTAAAACCTTCTCCCGCACATAGTGATAATGCACCTCAATGTGCTTTGTTCTAGCATGATAGACTGGGTTATTTGCCAAGTGTATACTGCTCATGTTGTCACAATAAATGACAACTGGCCCATCTATAGACTAATGCATATCATAGAGTAGCTTACGCAACCAAGCTACCTCGCATGTAGCCATTGCTGCACCCCTGTACTCAGCCTCTGTGCTCGACAAGGCAATTGTAGGATGTTTCTTACTACTCCAAGTGACTGCAGCACTCCCAAAAGAGAGCACATATCCAATGGTAGATCATCTATCAGAAATACTACCAGCCCAATCAGCATCAGTGTATCCATGCAACTATATCTGAACCCCAGCCTCATAAAATAGTCCATACTGCAATGTGGACTTCACATACTTGGGTATGCGTCTAGCCGCATCCAAATGCGGTTTCCTTGGAGCCTGCATAAACTGACTTACCAATCCAACAGCATAACTTAGATCTGGCCTAGTAATAGTCATATAAATCAAACTTTCTAGTATGCGTCTGTACATAGTAGGGTCTTCCAGAAGCTCACCTGCATCTGTGCTCAGCTTCACATTCTGTTCCAAAGAAATTGAAATAGGCTTACAGCCTGTCATCCCATATTTGGACAGCATGTCCAATCCATACTGCCTCTGCAAGAGTTGTAACCTACTTGTGATCTAATCACCTCAATGCCCAAGAAATAACGCAGCTCTCCCAAATCCTTCATCTCAAACTTTTGCCTCAATAGCATTTTCACATGAAGGATATCTTCATCACTATCACCTGTGATGATCAAATCATCAACATAAATGACAAGCAGCATAATCCCTTTCTCTGTTTTTCTCACATAGAGTGAGAAATCTACCTTGGAAATCTGAAAGCCAATAGTGACAAGATACTGTCCTATCTTGTCAGACCATGCTCTAGGTGCTTGCTTCAAGCCATACAAGGCTTTCTTTAACCTGCAAACAAACTCAAGATGAATAGCATGAACATAACCTGGTGGCTGCTCCATAAAGACCTCTTCTTGCAAATCACCATGCAAGAAGGCATTCTTTACATCCATCTAATGTAAAGACCATCCCTTTGATGCAGCCATAGCAATGGCTGCTCTTACGGTTGCCATCCTTGCAACCGCACTAAAAGTTTCGTCATAATCAATGCCATATGTCTGTGCATACCCCTTGACAACTAATCTTGCCTTATATCTATTCACAGAACCATCTGCATTGTGCTTGATCTTATAAACCCATTTACAGCCAATTGCATTCTTGTCTTTAGGCAAAGGCACCAATTCCCATGTAGCATTTGCTTCCAAGGCATCCATTTCTTCATCCATGGCTTTCTCCCATTTTTCATTTCCCATGGGTTGCTCAAAAGAAGTGGGTTCTGGTTCCTGTATAGCTTTGACCACATAGGCATAGTGAATGGCTATAAATCCATCATATTTTAGCCCATCCACAGGATACCTAACCCTGGTAGACCTGCGCAAAATAGGCTCACTTCCAAGTGCTCTCAAAACATCCCTGGTCTTCCTTACTCCAGGTGTAACAACAAAAGGAATACCCAACTCATCATCAATGCTCGGTTCTTGGATTCACCATCCACATAAGAGTGACCTGCATTCACATCAAACATGGGCTGATCTACCTTCTCTTTTCCTTTTTGTGATACCTGCGTACCACTATCTGCATTGCTTTGAGGAGATTCTCTTGATCTCAATCTGCCTTTCCATGGCGAAGTATGTGAACCACTGCTAGAGGACACTGCAAGTGCACTGATATTTTGTGATTGCTACTGTGAATTCTGTGCAGCATTACCATTTTGTGCATCTACATCAATTATCACATTTACTGGTTTATACTAGCTGCTCATCTCATCAAAAACAACACCTCTGCTCACTATAAACTTACGAGTAGAAGGGTTATAGCATCTATACCCTTTCTACTGTAGAGAATAACCAATAAAGACACACTTCTCAGCTTTTGGATCCAACTTGGACCTCAACTCATCTGGCACATGGACATAGGCAATGCAACAAAAAATTTTCAAATGAGAAATGTCTGGTTTTCTACCTGTATACATCTCCTCTGGCATCATGCCATGTATTGCTGCAGTGGGAGTCCTGTTCATTATGTAAATTGTTGTAGCAACTGCTTCAGCCCAATAATAATCTGGTAGATCTTTTTCATTTAGCATGGCCCGAGATACCTCTCCAATATGCCTGTTTTTCCTTTCTGCAAGTCCATTTTGCTGTGGGGTATGACTGCATGAAAATTGCTGCTTTATGCCATGCTGCTGTAGGAACCTTGCAAACTCATTTGAGAGGTACTCTCCCCCTCCATCTAACCTTAGGCATTTTATTTGCAGGCCTGTTTCTTTTTCAACCATAGCTTTAAAAGCTTTGAAGTGCCCAAACACTTCACTTTTCTTTTTCATAAAATACACGCAAAGTTTTCTGCTGAAGTCATCAATAAATGTGACAAAATAGTGACACCCTCCAATAGATGTAGCTTTAGTAGTCCACACATCAAAGTGGATTATTTCCAATGGCCTTTTACTCTCTTGAACATGCCTAGGAAATGGTTTCCTTGCCTGTTTTCCAAATTGACAGGCTTCACAAACCTTATGCATTTCTGCAACCTTGAATTTAGGCAATCCTACAACAATATTTTGGGCTTGCATTGATTTAAGTCGCTGTATATTAACATGACCAATGCGTTTATGCCAGATATCAATATCTGCAACTACACCAGTCCCATGTGCAAACATTGCTGCACTCAATTCACGCATGTATGCATCCAATGTAAACATCCTGCCCTTCTTCTTTCCTTTTGCTATCAAGCGACCGTTATTTTTCATATCCTCAACAAAGCATCCATGAGGATTAAATCTGACCTACAAGCCCTGCTCAACCATTTGACCAATAGAAACTAGGTTCTTGGTGATGTTCGGGACATGAAATACATCGGACAGGTATTTCTTTTTTCCATCCTGTATAGACAAAAGAATTTTACCAATCTGCACAATAGGATGTGTAGTATCATTACCAGTCTCCACAAATCCTAGTTTTTTCACTTTCCTTGCATCCTGCATCCATTTTGCATGACCTGTCATGTGGTTTGAAGCACCTGAGTCAACATACCACACATCATTTCGTTCTTCTGCACTTGTCACAGAATTGGCCATATGCTGCACCATAAATAGATGCTCATTTCTGTCATCACCCTGTCTACTGGAAGATGCATAATTGCCTTGCTGCAATTTTCCATTCATAATGTCATTCTCCTTTTTGTAGCAGTCCTTAGCCATATGACCCATTTTACCACAGTAGTAGCATTCAACATTGCTGTTTGCATTTTAACCTCTTTGCCATCCACGGCGACCTCTTTGGCTCCCCCTGCCTCTAGAGTTACCACGTCCTCCTGCATAGGACTGGTTTTCTTGAGTTTGCTGCATATTCGGATTTCTACCATGGCCTACAGATCGGCCTCCTCTACCTCTACCTCTACCTCTACCTCTTCCAGCATTTGAGTAGAAGACAGTTTCTTTTGAAGTTCCTCCTGAAGAAGATGCACCCCCATTTCTCTGCTCTTCAGAAATTAGAAGAGCAAACAACTCTTCAAAATCAGGAAATTTTTCACGGACGGCAATGGATGTCCGGAACTATGCATAATCCTTTCCTAGACCATTCAAGGTCACATAAACTAGATCATCATCTTCCACTGGTGACCCAATGGAAGCAAGTGCATCTGCGCTTTTCTTTACCTTCATGTGGTAGTCATTTATGCTCAAATTTTCGCTCTGCACATTGTGCAACTCCTGTTTGAGCTGCATTTTCCTGGCTTGTGTATTTGTGCTGTACATTTTTGCCGAAGTATCCCATGCCTCCTTTGGCGTACTTGCATCCTGAATATGCACAATCGTAGAGTCCGAAATACTGATAGACAGCCAATACATAACTTTTCTAGCTCTCTCATGCCATTCTTTAAATGCCTGCATTTCCTATTGATTGGAACATTAGGAAGAACAGGTTCTTCTTCATTTCTTATAATGAACTCCCAATAGCCTTTTCCCATAAGGAAATTCGTCATTCTAAACTTCCATTCCTGGAAGTTGTTCTTGTCAAGCTTTTCAGTGACAATTTGTAAAAGAGAATCAGATGCCATTACAGAACACTGCAAAATATTCTATCAAAGCAAAAAACATAGCTTTTGCCTCACACGGGTAGATCTGCAAAACTGACGAAAGTGGTATTTGACCACACAGTCACTTCCTAGTGACGATTTTGCATCAACAGGCAACAAGCATGATTCTGCAACTCCCAATATCTATGCACACAGGCATACGATGCAATTTCTGTGACAACTTTTCACCGACTAGCCGAGCAGTGGTCGCACAGCAAAAACATGGCCTTTTTCTGAGTGCCTGCGAAGAACTTCCGCCTTTAAAACGGGCCCCGAAATGGCCTCGAATCAAAAAAATAAAGTCACCGAGGGCTTTGCCCATTCCCGCAACATATACTATGCTCTCGCCACACGAGGAAGGGCGTCTCAATCTGAGACAGTGCACTCTTGCACTTCTGGCTGTGCTACCTGCAGAGATTTGCTCCCAAACTCGAAATAGGAAAGCAACACTGGTCCTCTTACCAGGACTCCACGAACTTGGTTTGCTTTCTTGAGCTCCTTACCACGAACAAGGCTCTAATACCATGTGAAGATAGTGGGAGATAGGGAAGGAGTCTCACTTGCGGCTTTCTCACATACACAATGGGGGAATACACACAAAGGTGGAGGCTGAAAACAGTTTTCCTCTTCTTAGTTGTGAAAGCCAAAAGAACTCTCGTACAAAGAAATAGAAGAACCCTATATGTGGGTCTCAAACCAAACTCAACTAACTAAGGTGGCATACTAACTGAGCCACAAACTATAGTAGAGGATAGGTGTCATCCAGCTATTATTTGTGGGCGGTGTACCAACCGCGTCTGCAGCTAACAAGTCGGTGACACAAATGCACAATGGTCACCCTGGCATATCGTGAGTGGAGCTCGATATCTCAACAAGTAGCATAGCCAGAAGTGGGGCAAAGCCCTCTGTGACTTTATTTTTCTTATTCGAGGCCATTTCGGGGCCCATTTTGAAGGCAGAAGTTCTTCGCAGGCACTCAAAAAAAGGCCCTGTTTTTGTTGTGCAACCACTGCTCTGTTGGTCAGTGAAAAGTTGCCGCAGAAATAGCATCGTATGCCTATGTGCAGAGATATTGGGAGTTGCAGAATCATGCGTGTTGCCTGTTGATGCAAAATCGTCACTAGGAAGTGACTGTGTGGTCAAATACCACTTTCGTCAGTTTTGCGGATCTGCCCGTGTGAGGCAAAAGCTATGTTTTTTTGTAGTGATAGAATATTTTGCAGTGTTCTGTAATGGCATCTGATTCTCTTTCACAGATTGTCACTGAAAAGCTTGACAAGAACAACTTCTAGGCATGGAAGTTTAGAATGATGAATTTCCTTATGGGAAAAGGCTATTGGGAGTTCATTACAGGAAATGAAGAAGAACCAGTTCTTCCTAATGTTCCCAATCAACAAGAAATGCAGGCATTTAAAGGATGGCATGAGAGAGCCAGAAAAGTTATGTACTAGCTTGTGAAGATAGTGGGAGAGAGGGAAGGAGTCTCACTTGCGGCTTTCTCACATACACAATGGGGGAATACACACAAAGGTGGAGGCTGAAAATAGTTTTCCTCTTCTTAGTTGTGAAAGCCAAAAGAACTCTCGTACAAAGAAATAGAAGAACCCTATATGTGGGTCTCAAACCAAACTCAACTAACTAAGGTGGCATACTAACTGAGCCACAAACTAGAGAAGATAAGGATAGCTGTCATCTAGCTATTATTCGTGGGTGGTGTACCAACCGCATCTCCAGCTAACAAGTCGGTGACATAAATACACAACGGTCACTCTGGCATATCGCGAGTGGAGCTCGATATCTCAACACTCCCCCTCGCGCTCAATCCCAATTCTTGCACACCAAGCAAGTCTCTGAACTTGCGTAGCTTCTCTATGCCCAATGCCTTCGTGAATATGTCAGCTACCTGATCCTCTGTGCTGACATAAACCAGATCAGTAAGACCTAGTAAAACCTTCTCCCGCACATAGTGATAATGCACCTCAATGTGCTTTGTTCTAGCATGATAGACTAGGTTATTTACCAAGTGTATACTGCTCATGTTGTCACAATAAATGACAACTGGCCCATCTATAGACTAATGCATATCATAGAGTAGCTTATGCAACCAAGCTACCTCGCATGCAGCCATTGCTGCACCCCTGTACTCAGCCTCTGTGCTCGACAAGGCAATTGTAGGCTGTTTCTTGCTGGTCCAAGTGACTGCAGCACTCCCAAAAGAGAACACATATCCACTGGTAGATCGTCTATCAGAAATACTACCAGCCCAATCAGCATCAGTGTATCCATACAACTATATCTGAACCCCAGCCTCATAAAATAGTCCATACTACAATGTGGAATTCACATACCTGAGTATGCGTCTAGCCGCATCCAAATGCGGTTTCCTTGGAGCCTGCATAAACTGACTTACCAATCCAACAGCATAGCTTAGATCTGGCCTGGTAATAGTCATATAAATCAAACTTTCTAGTATGCGTCTGTACATAGTAGGGTCTTCCAGAAGCTCACCTGCATCTGTGCTCAGCTTCACATTCTGCTCCAAAGAAACTGAAATAGGCTTATAGCCTGTCATCCCATATTTGGACAGCATGTCCAATCCATACTGCCTCTGCAAGAGCTGTATCCCACTTGGTGATCTAATCACCTCAATGCCCAAGAAATAACGTTGCTCTCCCAAATCCTTCATCTCAAACTTTTGCCTCAATAGCATTTTCACATGAAGGATATCTTCATCACTATCACCTGTGATGATCAAATCATCAACATAAATGACAAGCAGCATGATACCTTTCTCTATTTTTCTCACATAGAGTGAGATATGTGCCTTGGAAATCTGAAAGCCAATAGTGACAAGATACTGTCCTATCTTGTCAGACCATGCTCTAGGTGCTTGCTTCAAGCCATACAAGGCTTTCTTCAACCTGCAAACAAACTCAGGATGAAGAGCATGAACATAACCTTGTGGCTGCTCCATAAAGACCTCTTCTTGCAAATCACCATGCAAGAAGGCATTCTTTACATCCATCTAATGTAAAGATCATCCCTTTGATGCAGCCATAGCAATGGCTGCTCTTACGGTTGCCATCCTTGCAACCGGACTGAAAGTTTCTTCATAATCAATGCCATATGTCTGTGCATACTCCTTGACAACTAATCTTGCCTTGTATCTATTCATAGAACCATCTGCATTGTGCTTGATCTTATAAACCCACTTACAGCCAATTGCATTCTTGTCTTTAAGCAAAGGCACCAATTCCCATGTAGCATTTGCTTCCAAGGCATCCATTTCTTCATCCATGGCTTTCTCCCATTTTTCATTTCCCATGGCTTGCTCAAAAGAAGTGGATTGTTCCTGTATAACTTTGACCATATAGGCATAGTGAATGGCTGTAAATCCATCATATTTCAGCCTATCCAAAGGATACCTAACCCTGGTAGACCTGTGCAAAATAGGCTCACTTCCAGGTGCTCTCAAAACATCCCTGGTCTTCCTTACTCCAGGTGTAACAACAGAAGGAATACTCAACTCATCATCAATGCTCTATTCTGAGCCACTGGATTCACCATCCACATAAGAGTGACCTGCATTCACATCAAACATGGGCTGATCTACCTTCTCTTTTCCTTTTTGTGATACTTGCGTACCACTATCTGCATTGCTTTAAGGAGATTCTCCTGATCTCAATCTGCCTGTCCATGGCAAAGTATGTGAACCACTGCTAGAGGACACTGCAGGTCCACTGATATTTTGTGATTGCTGCTGTGAATTCTGTGCAGCATTACGATTTTGTGCATCTACATCAATCATCACTTTTATTGGTTTATACCAGTTGCTCATCTCATCGAAAACAACATCTCTGCTCACTATAAACTTACGAGTAGAAGGGTTATATCATCTATACCCTTTCTGCTGCAGAGAATAACCAATAAAGACGCACTTCTCAGCTTTTGGATCCAACTTGGACCTCACCTCATTTGGCACATGGACATAGGCAATGCAACCAAAAATTTTCAAATGAGAAATGTCTGGTTTTCTACCAGTATACATCTCCTATGGCGTCATGCCATGTATTGCTGCAGTGAGAGTCCTGTTCATTATGTAAACTGTTGTAGCAACTTCTTTAGCCCAATAATAATCTGGTAGATCTTTTTCATTTAGCATGGCCCGAGATACCTCTCCAATATGCCTGTTTTTCCTTTCTGCAAGTCCATTTTGTTGTGGGGTATGACTACATGAATATTGCTGCTTTATGCCATGCTCCTGCAGGAACCTTGCAAACTCATTTGAGAGGTACTCTCCCCCTCCATCTGACCTTAGGCATTTTATTTGTAGGCCTGTTTCTTTTTCAACCATAGCTTTAAAAGCTTTGAAGTGCCAAAACACTTCACTTTTCTTTTTCATAAAATACATGCAAAGTTTTTTGCTGAAGTCATCAATAAATGTGACAAAATAGTGACACCCTCCAATAGATGCAGCTTTAGTAGTCCACACATCAGAGTGGATTAATTCCGATGGCTTTTTACTCTCTTGAACATGCCTAGGAAATGGTTTCCTTGCCTATTTTCCAAATTGATAGGCTTCACAAACCTTATGCATTTCTGCAACCTTGAATTTAGGCAATCCTACAACAATATTTTGGGCTTGCATTGATTTAAGTCGCTGTATATTAACATGACCAATGCGTTTATGCTAGATATCAATATCTGCAACTACACGAGTCCCATGTGCAAACATTGCTGCACTCAATTCAGGCATGTCCGCATCCAATGTAAACATCCTGCCCTTCTTCTTTCCTTTTGCTATCAAGCGACCGTTATTTTTCATATCCTCAGCAAAGCATCCATGAGGATTAAATCTGACCTGCAAGCCCTGCTCAACCATTTGACCAACAGAAACCAGGTTCTTGGTGATGTTCGGGACATGAAATACATCGAACAGGTATTTCTTTTTCCCATCCTGCATAGACAAAGGTATTTTACCAATCTGCACAATAGGATGTGCAGTATCATCACCAGTCTCCACAAATCTTGGTTTTTCCATTTTCCTTACATCCTGCATTCATTCTGCATGACCTCTCATGTGGTTTGAAGCACCTGAGTCAACATACCACACATCATTTTGTTCTTCTGCACTTGTCATAGAATTGGTCATATGCTGCACCATAAATAGATGCTCATTTCTGTCATCACCCTGTCTACTAGAAGATGCATAATTGCCTTGCTGCAATTTTCCATTCATAATGTCGTTCTACTTTTTGTAGCAGTCCTTAGCCATATGACCCATTTTACCACAGTAGTAGCATTCAAAATTGCTATTTGCATTTTGGCCTCTCTGCCATCCACCATGGCCTCTTTGGCTCCCCCTGCCTCTAGAGTTACCACGTCCTCCTGCATAAGACTGGTTTTCTTCAGTTTGCTGCATAACCACGGCCTCCTCTACCTCTGCCTCTACCTCTTCGAGCATTTGAGTAGAAGACAGTTTCTTTTGAAGTTCCTCCTGAAGAAGATGCACCCCCATTTCTCTGCTCTTAGAAGAGCAAACAACTCTTCAAAATCAGGAAATTTTTCACGGACGGCAATGGATGTCCGGAACTGTGCATAATCCTTTCCTAGACCATTCAAGGTCACAGAAACTAGATCATCATCTTCTACTGTGACCCAATGGAAGCAAGTGCATCTGCAATTTTCTTCACCTTCATGTGGTAGTCATTTATGCTCAAATTTTCTCTCTGCACATTGTGCAACTCCTGTTTGAGCTGCATTTTCCTGGCTTGCGTATTTGTGTTGCACATTTTTGCCAAAGTATCCCATGCCTCCTTTGGCATACTTGCATCCTGAATATGCATAATCATAGAATCCGAAATACTGATAGACAGCCAGTACATAACTTTTCTAGCTCTCTCATGCCATCCTTTAAATGCCTGCATTTCCTATTGATTGGGAACATTAGGAAGAACTGGTTCTTCTTCATTTCATGTAATGAACTCTTAATAGCCTTTTCCCATAAGGAAATTCGTCATTCTAAACTTCCATGCCTGGAAGTTGTTCTTGTCAAGCTTTTCTGTGAAAATCTGTGAAAGAGAATCAGATGCCATTACAGAACACTGCAAAATATTCTGTCACTGCAAAAAACACAGCTTTTGCCTCACACGGGTAGATCTGCAAAACTGACGAAAGTGGTATTTGACCACACAGTCACTTCTTAGTGACGATTTTGCATCAATAGGCAACAAGCATGATTCTGCAACTCCCAATATCTCTGCACACAGGCATACGATGCAATTTCTGCGGTAACTTTTCACCGACTAGCCGAGCAGTGGTCGCAGAACAAAAACAGGGCCTTTTTCTGAGTTCCTGCGAAGAACTTCCGCCTTCAAAACGGGCCCCAAAATGGCCTTGAATCAGAAAAATAAAGTCACTGGGGGCTTCGTCCTCGCTCGCAGCATATACTGTGCTCTCGCCACACCACGAAGGGCATCTCAATCTGAGACAGTGCACTCTTGCACTTCTTGCTATGCTACCTGTAGAGATTTGCTCCCAAACTCGAAATAGGAAAGCAACACTGGTCCTCTTACTAGGACACCACGAACTTGGTTTGCTTTCTTGAGCTCCTTACCACGAACAAGGCTCTGATACCATGTGAAGATAGTGGGAGAGAGGGAAGGAGTCTCACTTGCGGCTTTCTCACATACACAATGGGGGAATACACACAAAGGTGGAGGCTGAAAACAGTTTTCCTCTTCTTAGTTGTGAAAGCCAAAAGAACTCTCGTACAAAGAAATAGAAGAACCCTATATGTGGGTCTCAAACCATACTCAACTAACTAAGGTGGCATACTATTTGAGCCACAAACTAGAGTAGATAAGGATAGCTGTCATCCAGCTATTATTCGTGGGCGGTGTACCAACCGCATCTCCAGCTAACAAGTCGGTGACATAAATACACAACGGTCACCCTGGCATATCGCGAGTGGAGCTCAATATCTCAACACTAGCTGTCTATCAGTATTTCGGACTCTATGATTGTGCATATTCAGGATGCAAGTACGCCAAAGGAGGCATGGGATAGTTTGGGAAAAATGTACATCACAAATATGCAAGCCAGGAAAATGCAGCTCAAACAGGAGCTGCACAATGTGCAGAGAGAAAATATGAGCATCAATGACTACCACATGAAGGTGAAGAAAATTGCAAATGCACTTGCTTCCATTGGGTTGCCAGTGGAAGATGATAATCTAGTTCCTATGACCTTGAATGGTCTAGGAAATGATTATGCACAATTCCAGACATCCATTGCCGTCCATGAAAAATTTCCTGATTTTGAAGAGTTGTTTGCTCTTCTAATTTCTGAAGAGCAGAGAAATAGGGGTGCATCTTCTTCAGGAGGAACTTCAAAAGAAACTGTCTTCTACTCAAATGCTGGAAGAGGTAGAGGCAGAGGTAGAGGAGGCCGATCTGCAGGCCGTGGTAGAAATCAGAATATGCAGCAAACTCAAGAAAACCAGTCCTATGGAGGAGGACGTGGTAACTCTAAAGGCAGGGGGAGCCAAAGAGGCCGTGGTGGATGGCAGAGAGGCCAAAATGCAAACAACAATGTTGAATGCTACTACTATGGTAAAATGGGTCATATGGCTAAGGACTGCTACAAAAAGCAGAATGACATTATGAATGGAAAATTGCAGCAAGGCAATTATGCATCTTCTAGTAGACAGGGTGATGACAGAAATGAGCATCTATTTGTGGTGCAGGACATGACCAATTCTGTGACAAGTGATAAAACGAAATGATGTGTGGTATGTTGACTCAGGTGCATCAAACCACATGACAAGTCATGCAGAATGGATGCAGGATGTAAGGAAAATGGAAAAACCAGGATTTGTGGAGACTAGTGATGATACTGCACATCCTATTGTGTAGATTGGTAAAATTCCTTTGTCTATGCAGGATGGGAAAAAGAAATACCTGTCTGATGTATTTCATGTCCCGAACATCACCAAGAACCTAGTTTTTTTTGGTCAAATGGTTGAGCAGGGCTTGCAGGTCAGATTTAATCCTCATGGATGCTTTGTTGAGGATATGAAATATAATAGTCGCTTGATAGCAAAAGGAAAGAAGAAGGGCAGGATGTTTACGTTGGATGCGGACATGCCTGAATTGAGTGCAGCAATGTTTGCACATGGGACCAGTGTAGTTGCAGATATTGATATCATAAACGCATTGGTCATGTTAATATACAGCGACTTAAATCAATGCA
This sequence comes from Dipteris shenzhenensis, assembly GCF_047967505.1. Classification (NCBI taxonomy): domain Eukaryota; kingdom Viridiplantae; phylum Streptophyta; class Polypodiopsida; order Gleicheniales; family Dipteridaceae; genus Dipteris; species Dipteris shenzhenensis. Next base: position 23,729,260 of record NC_141606.1, read on the forward strand.
AGCCCAAAATATTATTGCAGGATTGCCTAAATTCAAGGTTGCAGAAATGCATAAGGTTTGTGAAGCCTATCGATTTGGAAAACAGGCAAGGAAACCATTTCCTAGGCATGTTCAAGAGAGTAAAAAGCCATTGGAAATAATCCAATCTGATGTGTGGACTACTAAAGCTGCATCTATTGGAGGCTGTCACTATTTTGTCACTTTTATTGATGACTTCAGTAGAAAAGTTTGGGTGTATTTTATGAAAAAGAAAAGTGAAGTGTTTGGGCACTTCAAAGCTTTTAAAGCTATAGTTGAAAAAGAAACAGGCTTGGAAATAAAGTGCCTAAGGTCAGATGGAGGGGGAGAGTACTTCTGAAATGAGTTTGCAAGGTTCCTGCAGGAGCATGGCATAAAGCAGCAATATTCATGCAGTCATACCCATAGCAAAATGGACTTGCAGAAAGGAAAAACAGGCATATTGGAGAGGTATCTCGGGCCATGCTAAATGAAAAAGATCTACCAAATTATTATTGGGGTGAAGCAATTGCTACAGTAGTTTACATAATGAACAGGACTCCCACTGCAGCAATACATGGTGTGATGCCAGAGGAGATGTATACTGGTAGGAAACTAGACATTTCTCATTTGAAAATTTTTGGTTGCATTGCCTATGTTCATGTGCCAGATGAGTTGAGGTCCAAGTTGGATCCAAAAGCTGAGAGGTGCATCTTTATTGGTCATTCTTTGCCGTAGAAAGGGTATCGATGCTATAACCCTTCTACTCATAAGTTTATAATGAGCAGAGATGTTGTTTTTGATGAGATGAGCAGCTGGTATAAACCAGTAAATGTTATGATTGATGTAGATGCACAAAATGGTAATGCTGCATAGAATTCACAGTAGCAATCACAAAATATCAGTGGACCTACAATGTCCTCTAGCAATGGTTCACATACTTCGCCATGGACAGGCAGATTAAGATCAGGAGAATCTCCTTAAAGCAATGCAGATAGTGGTATGCAGGTATCATAAAAAGAAAAAGAGAAGGTAGATCAGCCCATGTTTGATGTGAATGCAGGTCACTCTTATGTGGATGGTGGATCCAGTGGCTCAGAATAGAGCATTGATGATGAGTTGGGTATTCCTTCTGTTGTTACACCTAGAGTAAGGAAGACCAGGGATGTTTTGAGAGCACCTGGAAGTGAGCCTATTTTGCGCAGGTCTACCAAAGCTAGGTATCCTGTGGATAGGTGGAAATATGATGGATTTACAGCCATTCACTATGCCTATATGGTCAAAGTGATATAGGAACCAGAACCCACTTCTTTTGAGCAACCCATGGGAAATGAAAAATGGGAGAAAGCCATGGATGAAGAAATGGATGCCTTGGAAGAAAATGCTACATGGGAATTGGTGCCTTTGCCTAAAGACAAGAATGCAATTGGCTGTAAGTGGGTTTATAAGATCAAGAACAATGCAGATGGTTCTGTGAATAGATACAAGGCAAGATTAGTTGTCAAGGGGTATGCACAGACATATGGCATTGATTATGAAGAAACATTCAGTCTGGTTGCAAGGATGGCAACTGTAAGAGCAGTCATTGCTATGGCTGCATCAAAGAGATGGTCTTTACATTAGATGGATGTAAAGAATGCCTTCTTGCATGGTGATTTGCAAGAAGAGGTCTTATGGAGCAGCCACCAGGTTATGTTCATGATATTCATCCTGAGTTTGTTTGCAGGTTGAAGAAAGCCTTGTATGGCTTGAAGCAAGTACCTAGAGCATGGTCTGACAAGATAGGTTAGTATCTTGTCACTATTGGCTTTCAGATTTCCAAGGCAAATTTCTCACTCTATGTGAGAAAAACAGAGAAAGGTATTATGCTGCTTGTCATTTATGTTGATGATTTGATCATCATAGGTGATAGTGATGAAGATATCCTTCATGTGAAAATGCTATTGAAGCAGAAGTTTGAGATGAAGGATTTGGGAGAGCTGCGTTATTTCTTGCGCATTGAGGTGATTAGATCACCAAGTGGGATACAGCTCTTGCAGAGGCAATATGGATTGGACATGCTGTCCAAATATGGGATGACAGGCTGTAAGCCTATTTCAGTTCCTTTGGAGTAGAATGTGAAGCTGAGTACAGATGCAGGTGAGCTTCTAGAAGACCCTACTATGTACAGACGCATAGTAGGAAGTCTGATTTATATGACTATTACCATGCCAAATTTAAGCTATGCTGTTGGATTGGTAAGTTAGTTTATGCAGGCTCCAAGGAAACCGCATTTGGATGCAGCTAGACACATACTCAAGTATGTGAAGTCCACATTGTAGTATGGACTATTTTATGAGGCTGGGGTTCAGATACAGTTGCATGGATACACTGATGCTAATTGGGTTGGTAGTACTTCTGATAGACGATCTACCAGTGGATATGTGTTCTCTTTTGGGAGCGCTGCAGTCACCTGGAGCAGCAAGAAATAGCCTACAGTTGCCTTGTTGAGCACAAAGGCTGAGTACAGGGGTGCAGCAATGGCTGCATGTGAGGTAGCTTGGTTGCATAAGCTACTTTATGATATGCATGAGTCTACATATGGGCCAGTTGTCATTTATTGTGACAACATGAGCTGAATACACTTGGCAAATAACCCAGTCTATCATGCTAGAACAAAGCACATTGAGGTGCATTATCACTATGTGCGGGAGAAGGTTTTACTAGGTCTTATTGATCTAGTTTATGTCAGCATAGAGGATCAGGTAGCTGACATATTCACGAAGGCATTGGGCGTAGAGAAGCTGCGCAAGTTCAGAGACCTGCTTGGTGTGCAAGAATTGGGTTTGAGCTCGAGGGGGAGTGTTGAGATATCGAGCTCCACTCGCGATATGCCAGGGTGACCGTTGTGCATTTATGTCACCGACTTGTTAGCTGCAGATGCGGTTGGTACACCGCCCACCAATAATAGCTGGATGATAGCTATCCTTATCTACTCTAGTTTGTGGCTCAGTTAGTATGCCACCTTAGTTAATTGAGTTTGGTTTGAGACCCACATATAGGGTTCTTCTATTTCTTTATACTAGAGTTCTTTTGGCTTTCACAACTAAGAAGAGGAAAACTGTTTTCAGCCTCCACCTATGTGTGTATTCCCCCTTTGTGTATGTGAGAATGCCGCAAGTGAGACTCCTTTCCTCTCTCCCAGTATCTTCATAGCCAGATGGAGTGCGGCTGTTGGTTCGCAAACCTATCAGGAGCTAGTTCCGCATGAAATACAAACCAAGTCAGATGGAGATGCGGGTGTTGGTGTGGGTTTTGGTCAGCAATAGGGTCTCCAGGTGCCAACTAGTTCTAGACCAAAAGGGTCTAGCACTTCTTCTGGTGGTGGTGGTATGGATAAGGGGAAAGGAGTGGTTGTGGAGACAGTGTAGATTGAAGAGGATTGGCAAGCCAAATATGATGAGCTGGCAGAAGGCATTGTGGAAGCCATTCTTTATAACAGTAAAAGAATGGATGCACTGAAGTGGCAGAGGCATTCACTTTGTCTGTGGTTGGAATTGTGTGCCCATTCTTTCAGTCTATCCTTACCTCCTCGTCCTCCTTGGTGGAAAGAGGCTAATAAGTTTTTGGGAAAGTATTTTCATAAGCACACACCTTTTTTGAGGTTACCTGATCCCCCTTCCTATGAGCCAATGGTGATTTAGAGACCTGTGATGGCACAGGAGCGATGGAAACAGCAATTGTCACTGGGTGCATGGATAGATGAAGTATTACCCACAGAGCAGTGGCCTAAATTGTAGGTAGTGGATAGCTCCAAGTCTCATCTATTGCAATGGCTGATGGATCTATCAACGACTGAAGATGTTCATGTAGAAGCGACAGTTAGAGACAATTACAGATGCTGGTTTGAGTGGAGCAGCGACATAGTTGCCAATAGAGTTACCTGAGAGTAGTGATGTGGGACTGGGTGAGCGTGGTGGCATTGTTGCGCATATTCAATACATTTCTAGTTTGGATGAAGAGTAGAACTATGGTGATGGCTATGAAAGGGCCTGGCAGAATAAAGTATCATTATGCAGCAAAGCGCATACGTCACTATAGTGGTTGCTTTTGGACAGGCTACATCCAAGATGTACGAAATGCGAGGATGCTTTTGGACAGGGAGGAGAAAAAAAAAAGGACGTTTAAACAGACATTACGCCTACAGAGATTGGATGTTATTCTGATTGTTTTTTTCGAAATGAGATGCTTGGTCATTCTTGTGTACTGAGGAAGCGAGAGAGATTTAATTTACTACACCTAGTTCTCTATCGAGGCTTTGCCTAAAATGATTGTTGCACATACAGTTTGCACTATATAAGGCATCTGACTTCAGTTCGGGAATGTGCATGTGTGGTTCACACAGTCCACCGTGAGCGCCATGTGTTATTTCATAACCATGCGGGTTAGCACAGTGACCTAGAGGGGTGTGCGAGGGTAGGTTAGCTACAAGGGGTTGACGGTTCAAATCTCCAAGCGGTTGTAGTCTGCAACGGCTGCTTCTCTAGCCGTCAGACGGTTCTGTTCGCATGCTATTACCAGCATTCCGAAATCATTGTGTATGTAGATGTGTGTGAGCTATTACTCCCAAATACAGTGTTCTTCAGTGTTCTATCTCTTGCATATCTTCCATTCTGTATTCCGTTCTTGTGGATGTTGCGCGTATCGTTTGTTTATTGCTTTCCGTAGCATCTACACGCATTTATGATGCTACAATAACCTCAAATTTTGACCATTTTGCAAGGCAATCCCCTCATGTAGTCCACATCCTAGGGTGGCTAATTTAATTCTTTCCTATACCATTTCTTAGCCTTTAATATGTGCTCATGGCACCATAACTCAACACACCCCAAAGAAAAAAACGTGCACAGGGTGGTAGCATGTAGGCCATCAAATACAACAGTCATCTATGATGGGGGTATGGCAGACCATGCATTTTGGACCTTGCTGCATAGTAGGATGGGCATCCGATTTAACTATTGCAGCCATCAATACCACAGTCTTGCTCTGTACGTGACGAAGTTTTGTCTTCATTCCTTCCTACCTCGTCCTAAGGCTGCAGATCTTCTCCTTCATCTCCTCCACTTTTTGCTCACTCTGTGCAACAGCTTCATTTGAATCCCTTTGCATCTGTTGAAGCTATGTAAATTGTCGAAAAACATCTTCCTGGGCCGTTTCCAAGACTTCCACTCTAGTTTAGAAATCTCTCAGGATGACGGAATGCTTTTCATAACTGTCAAAAGCCATAGCAAGCTCATGCACACATCTATTGTGATCTTCTTGCAGGGTCTTATAGCTTACTCTTTGGACTTCCAACTGTGTTCCAAAAAAACAACCCTCACCGTAGCTGTTGCAACTTGTTCTATCATGGTTGCTCTCTGCATCTTTCTTGGCCTCGGGAGCTACCTCGTTGTTTTCTCCACCTTGACTGCTCTCTACCCCATCCTTCTTGGCCTTAAAGCTCTCTCGTAGTTCCTGCATCACCTTTTTGGTTTCTACATTCTCCCTTTTCAGCTCCTCCATCATCTGGTCTTTTTCAATGTTCAATGTGTTCTGCATGTTGCAAAGCCATTTGACCCTCCTTTTCGGCTCTTTGGTCTTCAAGATCCTTTGGCATCTTTTCTATCTCCTTGTTCGCATTTCCCCATCAGTTCTCACTTCTTCAAGCCTATATCGAAGCTCCTTCATGTGCTTCTCTTCTTCTTCTCTTCTATGCCTTTCCATGTCAAGTATTTTTGTAGCGGCCTCAGCTTGCTCTTATGTGTACAAGGTGTCTCCTCTACCTTGGTTTCTACACCTTCCCTAAGACTTTTCTCAAGTTGCACTACCTTTGCTGCATCGGTGGCTTTCTCTTGTAGAAAAGTCACCTTTTGAGACATCTGCTTATCGTATTGCCCAAATCCCTTTGAGGGTAGATGCCATCAGGTGCATTGCAACTCTAGTGGACTGAGATGACAACTGGGATTTTCCATCCATGTAATTCTTTAGGTTGGTTAACACGCTCTTGGAGATTGCCCTTAAGAAAGATACATCATGTCCTTTCAGTTGCTATACAGCTGCTTGAACCTGCCAGAACTTGCAGGTTCCTCTCGTATCAGGGAATAAGTGATGATCTTCTTCAACACATCTTGGAGGTCTGTTGGTAAGCTCAAAATCTTGACTCCACCATCTTTACTAATTTGAGCGTTGGTGTATACATCTAGAATATCCTGTCTCTTCTACTGCTTCTTGAAAAATTATGCTTGCAAACTACCTCCAGAAATTCCTAAAGCATTTTCAATCACGCTTTCATTGATGGTAATCTTCTGACCTTGATAGACGAGTTGCCCCTCCTTCACATTCACCTCCTGTACCAACCTGGTGAAGTTTTGGAGAGCATCCAAATTGGGCTTTTGAAGAGCGAGAGAGGAGCTCCCATATGTCACGATTTCAAGATCAGGGGAGGAGGGGCTCTTGCACTGTGCTGTAGAGGGGGAGGAAAGATTGTGTGAGGAGGTCCCAGACTGTGCAGGGTCAATTACAAGAGGGGATAGAAGTTGCAAGAAGAGTACAAGGGAGATAGAAATGGTTAAGAGAGATAGAAGATGAAACAGTGAAGGAAATGGAATAGTGGAGGCTTGAGTTTGCAGTTCGATTGCAAGGGAGAAAGAAATGATCAAGAGTGATAAAAGATGAAGCAGTAAAGGAAATGGAATAGTAGAGGCTTGAGATTTTGCAAGGGAGAACGAAATGATCGAGAGGGATAGAAGACGAGACAGCTAGGGGAATGGAATAGCGGTTTGTAGCCTGACTACACTGTCAAGGTGTGAGCCACCACCGCGATGGTTGGCCCGAATTTTAATTAATTTAAGATGGCAATACTAACTTGCATGGTAATGAATGATTAGAGGTGGTGGCATCTAAGATTCCCAGACACGTCTGTGGTGGTAGCTAAGACCCATTGAGTTGGCACTTAATTACTAGCCACCGCAGTGGCCTGCAATTACTCAGCTTCTAGTTACCACCATCGGGCTTGCATGCATGATTACTACGAGTGCAGTAAATTAACAGTCATTGGGCTTGCATGCTCAGGAGAGTACTAGAGTACATGGTAATGGGGGAATAGAGGTGATTAGGCTTCATGATTTACTTTTGTGGGAATTACTACCCGATGGTGGTGGTTGTTATCAACTACATCTGTCGTGGCTACGATTCCACCATGCTGGCATTTAAAATTACCAGGCACTGCTCACGCACCACCGGGATTAAGCATAAATGATCACTACAAGTGCATTAAAAATTACTAGTCACCAGGCTCACATGCTTAGTAGAGAACTAGAGTGTATGGTAATGAGTGATTAGAGCTTCATGATTTACCTTTGTGGGAATTACTACCTAGTGGTGGTGACTCTCATTAGCCACATTTGTCGTGGCTAAGATTCCATCGGGCTGGCAGTTAATTACCAGCCACTGAGTGCAATTAATATGGATGGAACCCTGGGCTCCAGCCACCGTGGTGGCTCAAACTTCATAATATATATAAGATCTGTGGCATTTGGCATTTTACTATGTTACTCTCATCTGCCCTTGCTCTGCTACTTTGCTCCACACGCTCTGCTACTTTGCTCCACACCCCTCCTCTAGCTCTTTTCCGACCCTGCTCTATTTTGCTCCACGCTCCCTCCTCCAACTCTCATCACTCATCTGCTCCCCTGCTCATTTGCTGCTCACCCACTCATCTTCAGCATGCCTACTACCACCCCCCCTCGATGCTCTGTGATCCCAATGTTATCTGCGTTCTCATATAAGGTGATTGCATTGCACTCACCTCGAGTAGAAATACTAGCACTAGTGGAGACTCTTCGTTCCCACAGTTGATTCCCCACACATGTGCATGTCACCATCTTAGATGAAATGTTGACAGAGGGCCTCTTTATGGTTGTGTTGTAGGGGTTCCCCTTAGATGTCGACAAAGTCCTCAGTATTTTCAAAGTAGATTACTCTCAATTTGTTGGGGGGGCCCGTAATCTGAGTCCTAGCAATGTGCATGGTCTTCGGCCTCTCCATCGTATCCTCCTTTGGCTCCCTAAAATTTTTTAATGCAACAAGCTAGATTGGCGAAAAACCTATGGAAAACTAAGATGTACAAATTCCCTCTTGCTCAGATGAGGCTTTGAGCAATGGCTGGATGTAATCTTTTGGCCTCTAAGGCTCTCAACGATCCTTTGGCTCACTAGATGTAATGTTTTGGTCTTTAAGGCTCTCAGCAATTACTGAGTTTTTATTACATTTATGTAATCTCTTTTTGTTCAATTTGAGGTTCTTAGTATGCACTATTGTTAAGTTTTATATTTGAATGGTTATGGCCGCTAGCTGTAATCTTTTGGCCTTTAAGGCTCTCAGTAATTGCCAAGTTTTTATAAATGTAAGATCCTATGTTCAATTTTTGCCCAGTATAAGTTGATAATTTTTATATAACATGTTATTGGACGTAGATGTACATTGTAATCTCTTTTGCTCAATTTTCACTTGATAAATTATACTTTTGCCCTCATTTATATTTACTGCAGTAAGGACTAAAATACCAGGAAAGAAGGACTACAATTTCCTTGGTTTATGACCAAAATAGCACTAAAATAACTCCAATGACCCACCGTTGTGGTTGCATGGAGATACATCTAGAAAAATACAATTAATTTTTCAAAAAATGCAATTGACGATACGGCCCTTGAGGGGTCCCCTCTAGGGGCAAGGACCATATTGACATGCATTATACAATATCTAGGATGCGACTGGACAAAAATGGCATGTCGATATGGCCCTGGCCCCTAAAGGGGACCCCTCATGGGCCATATCATCAATCGCATTTTACTTGGTTGCGCAACGGAATACATTTTCCTTGGTACACAAATATATAACTCCAAGAACTAGCGTGGTGGCTTTCATAGATCTCCTTCTGTTTGCCAGCACTTTAGTTGTCATAGGCCTCCTCCTGTAGTATGTAAAAATAGGTAACAGAGCTATAACTCCAAGAACCAGTGCAGTGGTCTCTCCAAGACAAGCTTGAATTCTAGGCGATGGCAGGTCATCAGGCTGTGCTGAGGCGATGCTCAGAATGATAGATTGTGTCTCATTATTATGCTAAAAAATAGTGTGGCAGTCTCTCCAAGCCAACCTATGATCTGCATGGGCTGCGGGCAAAGATGCGACAAAGGGCTGCACGATGACAAGTGGTCAGGCAAGAGACTGCGCTGCGGCGGTGTTCAGAATGATAGATTGCGTCTAATTATTATGATAAGAACCAGCGCGGTGGTCTCTCCAAGCCAACCTTCAATTTTAATGATCTGCATGGGTGTGGTGACCAATGATAGGTGGTAAAGCTGCGAAAAAAGGCTACGCAATGATAAGTGATCAGGCGACATAGGCCAGAGACTGTGATGTGCGAAGCAGTGCAAAGATGCCGTGTGTCGAGCTATGCGGTATTCATAACAAATAGATTGTGTCTCATTATTATGCCAGTGCGCCTGCATGAAGTCGAAAAATTTTTGGCGAGAGCGCGGGTCCACACAAAATTCAAATATTCACCCAGAAGTGCATTGCGTTGTGCCCCCAAAATGGCCCTAAAAATAGTTCTTGAATTGGCTACACTGATGACCCACATCCCTTTGCATGACACGTGGCACTATCCTTTGAATGGCACATCGAACTCAGAAATAAGATATATAAGATCAGAAGTTTGTCAAATTCCATTGACTAATGCATAGGTTGTAGATCGAGAAAGTTACCCATATGAAATATATTCCTTGAATCTCACAGAAAAGGGCTATGCCCGATCATGCTTGGCATGGTAAATATTAGTGGTGTTCACCTTCCTAGGATATAACTAAGAAAAGTAGCTTAATGCAATGAAATAAGGGACCTCTACAGATGTTAATGGGCAAAATACGTCAGCAAACTAACAGTGCAATTAGGCAAAAGCCATTAACAACAGCTAATACACAATTTCTTTTCATTGAAAGTTGGATTAATGACTTCTTATAGAAGTCCACGTGAACATGTCTCCATTCATATGGTTCTTTTAGTGCTAGGTGATGTGTAGCTTGAGTTGATCATATTGCTCATTTGCAAATCTATCAAGATGTCACGCCTTCTTGATTTTCCCAACATGAAATGGGCATGATCAATTCTTTATTATATATTTTTCAAAATAAAGACTTTATTATGTTGCTTTCTTAATTTTTCCTAGGGGATGCACTACTAGAAAACCCAACATGCATTAAAGGGGTGCCTGCGTGTACATACCTTCCCTTTATCAAATTTTACTTTTTATAATTTTGTGGACTAAAAAACCCGTTTATCAAAATGTACATTTTATAAAATTTTGAATTAAAAGACCCCTTCTGTATGTATGATTTTGTGAATGATTCGATTTAAAAAACCCTTATTTTGAGCTCACGTCATATGGTTACATATTTTGGATGCACCCTTAGGTGATTGTGCAAGCATAATACACTTAGACTTGTAACACTTGCCATCTAACCTTACAGCATTGTTTGTCTATATATTTTTCAATACTAGAGACATAGGGGTTTTGCAATTTCATCCTATCTTTTAGGTCTTAATCTTGTGACCTTGCATATTGCTTGTCCATATATTTCTCAATATCAGAGACATAGGGGTTTTCCAATTTGGTTCTACCTTTGAAGTACTAGTTAGCAATTTAAATTATTAAGAATAATAAGGTCATCCATACTATTAAATGATTTCTTTATAAAATATGATATCACGTAAACAACAATCATTTAAAAAAGTAAACCTTGCATGTGCTTATAAAATCATGTAATGAAGCATGGTTATCGAGGAGGCCTTTAGAGTGATAATTATGACAAAGCTCTCTTGAAGTCATTAATGTGAGATGTGATCCACATGGCCTTTCCTTTACGATTAGGTAAGCACATGCTCATAGGCAAGTATAATTAAAATTATAGTTGCTTGTGCACGTAATATTGAGTCATGAGTGAAGGTCAATACAAACATAAATGTAGACGTGTATTAACATAATAAACTATTGGTATAACTTTATAGATGCGTCATCAATGAAATGGAAAGAGTAAGTCTTTTGGCCCTACTAAAGGGTCTATGGAAGGGTCTATGGAAAGTTGGGGATTTTGGTGGCTAATCTGGGCCAACCTTTGTTTTCCTTTGTATTTGGTCAACAGGACTTTTTTGAAATTGAGATTACTGTTAAGTATTGTGTTATGTTTACCCTAACCCTAAGCACGTCTAGTTTTCCTTTCTTTAGTAATACCTCAACTACTCTTCAGTTTATTAAGGCACTGCCATTGGCCATTTTGGAAGATAATTGTTAATGGACATTAAAGGTTGTCTTCTTTAGTACTACCTCAACTACTCTTCCTATCATTAAAGCAATGCCATAATTGTTTTGCCACCTTGTTTTCTTACCATTTTTAAAGGAAAGATTATATTAGTCTCCGAGCACAAAATTGCAGAGTTAGCCAAGTGTGTTTCCAAAGCTCACCATCACCATAACCACACAAAAACGATAAGAAGAACAATGGCTTTTAAAAACTTTGAAACAAAAATGGAAGCAAAGATGCATCTAATGCATTTGTAGGAGAAAAGTGGCAAATGCATCTAATGCAGCATTTGTAGGAGAAGTGCTTCGTGATATATGCCTAGTTTAAGTGATATAAGAGAGAGAGAGAGGGAGAGAGAGAGGGACATCTTGATAGGCATTTTACTGCCTTTTTGCCGAAACCTTGCCAAAAGGCCTCCATGTACCCAAGGTGAGAGCATGCGAGCGAGCAAGGGAGCAACAAAAGAGGAGAGGGGATGAAGACCAGGCCTAGTGGACACGTGTATAAGATATGCTAACACGATCCGTCGCTTGTTCTATAGATTCGAGTAAAATCTGAATGTTGTTGAGATACCTTTGATGCAGGTTTGCTTTCTCACCGGAAAGAATTATGAATCATACATGCATCCTCGAGCAATGCTCCTGAGTCGTAAGTCGCTTGTTTCCCTCTCAATTTCACGCAAACGACTTGGAGTTCCCAGCCCGAGTCGCTGGCGGGACGCCCTCAATTTAAGGTGAAGCTAATTAAGTCCGGCTAAGTGGGAAGTTGGAACTTCAAAGTGTCACACACAATATTTGTTCCAAGTTCTGTGCGACAAACTGCTTGCCTTTCAACATACAGATTTCTTCCAATCTTTACCGATGTTTACAAATTACGGGGATAGGAATTTACGGTTGATTTTGACGCCACTGTTCCCGACGACTTGCCGCTAACGGGACACGCCCTCACTTACTCGAAATCTGTTCATTGTCCCCATTCTGTTGTCGACAATTTGGTAATCTCGTCGATGTACGAGGAACACTGAAGTCTCTCAGTCTCTGTCTCAAGTTTCACCTGTTACTATTCGCTGTTATGTAGTCTTAAACGCAAACCAGATTTTGCTGTTATGTATTCATCCCAACGCTTTCTCATTTGCCAGAACTCAACTAGTCAACGGGCAGCAACTGTGGAGGCGATCGTGCTCACATTTTTGACTCCGAAGCTCCGAGCACCACAACCACAGCTGCAAATGGGGTTGATGCGAATCACGCAGCGTCCTGGGCGGGTTGGAAGTTGAAAGGCAGGCGTCAAATGTCAGTGCATCGACTCTCGAGAACTCCTTACGAAACGAAAGCGTTTACGTAAACCCCCCGTCCACATATTCCATTCTTCACACGATTACTTGGTCATCGCTTCATGAAGCCCACCCGTGACTTTGATTGACGCACAAGCATAGAGGCTGTTCTCTTGAGAAGCTGAGACCGTTAGGCTTTTAGAGGGCCTCGCCGCCCGAGCCAGTGGCTCTTGGGGAGCCCTACTCCCAGGATTTATTTGCAGCCCCATGGAGTTGGAGAGCTAGCTCAGCGGTGCTCCCTGGCAGTCAAATGCCAGCTCAGAGAGCTTGAAATCTAGGATTTCAACCCAACATCGGATTGCTGATTCCAACCCAACATCGGATTGCTGGGAGGAAAGATCCTCTCCCATTGGTGGAAAGGGGATCAGTGCAGTGCAGTTGCTGCAGCTAGTGGAGGATGACCATCAGTAGAAAGCCAAGAGGACATGGGGATGGATTTTCCCAAAACCTATGATACTCAGTGAGCAACCCTCCCTAGCGCCAGCGTTGGTGCACGGAGGCGCTCTTAGTGCACACGAGGCCACCAATTTGAAGCTGTGCACCTTTGATTTTCCATTCCCAATTGCCCGCCTAAACCAAAACTGAAGAGCATTTAGTAGGGCGCAAAGTTTGAACCTAGGTGGAATGGAGGTATGTGAGTCTATGTGCAGAGTCTGTGTTAGCTCTGAGGTGGCCGTTTGTCATTGGCTGGGCAGAAGAAGTTTTGAGTTGGAAGAGCATTAAATGAGGCTGGAGAACCTTTTGAGCATCTCCAAAATCAAGGTGCGGATTGGAGCATTGGAGTCGCACTGGAGCGGTGTTTGCACAAACTGAATTTTACTATGTGAACGTGTAAACTAATTGACGTGTGACCCTTTGCGCATCTTTCTACCTGTGTGCACTGGCCCTTAAAGCAGAGCTGGTGCCAGGCCTGAAATTTGAAGGCCCGCCAAATTTTGCTATGGCCTTCTATTAGCTTCTAATATAGCCAAAATACATATATTTATATGTAAATTTTGAAGCCCAAATTTTTTAAAGCCTTATTTTGAAGCCCAAAATTTCTTTAGGCCTTATATTGAAGGTTTGGAGGCCAAAACGGCATTGGTTCCACTATTTTGTTTAGAGCTCGCTCCTGCTCATGCATACATGAGCGGGATTGCCAACTTTTGTGAATGCTTGTGACCTTCCCTTGAGTGATGCACCCTCCGTCATCCTAAAAATGGGCCCCGTTGGAGATGGGAAATTTTCCTTTCTAGCCAGGCATTTTAGGGCCAACTGCTTTGCTAGCAATCAGTTTCCACAGTTTTCATCAAAAATACAAGATTCTCGTAAGAATATAGGAGTATCGTAAGAGATGGGCAAGGAATGCAGACATGGGAACACATTTCTGTCCAAAGCCAATAAGAATTGCTCATGAATGCTACTTTGGCATTTTGGAGCAACTAGCGGGAATATGCTCTCACGTGGGCTAATTGCCCAACTAGCTTACATGCATTTAATACATCTCCCTCTGTGCCACGAAGCTGTGTGTGTGAGAGCTAGCCATTTTTTCATTGGCTTGCACATGTACTGCTCTGGAAACATTCAAGCTAGTGTAGATTGTTGGTTGGAGAGAAAATGGCACTCTACTGCTCACAATGGCATGCGATCTTGGACTTCTCACAATGACACTCTCCAAGATTGTAGTGCCAATTCATGCATCAACTTCACATTGGAGTCCATTGGAGTAGCATTTTTTTCAATGTGTGGTCTTGGCAAATTGCAACTAGTGCCATATCTTTGGCATCATGTGCATAGGCCCTTAGAGCACGATCTCACAATGGCCACTCGAAGGGCTATCTATGCTTGTACGTGCAATATTTCAAGCCCCTTAATAAATGAACATGACAGCCAAACTTGCTACCTCATCGATGAGCTAATGAAGTACCAGCACTATTCTATTTGTAGTTATGCTCCTCCCTCGGACATGCCTTTATTATTCAACTTAAATATTTGATATTGGCTCTCATAACAAACATGATCATTAAAACCATTCTCAAAAGAAAATTGTATAACTTATAAGCACAAACTAGGAAAACACTATAATAAAAGGCCACTAGCTAATGTGGCAAAATCCATTTCCTTTGCAACATGGAGGCGGTGACATAAGGTGACAATATAAAATAAAACTAATACAGAAGGGGGGGGAGAGAGAGAGAGAGAGAGATGGATAAAGCACATTATTACACAACTACCACCAATTCATGAGCAAGCCAATATAGCAATGATGTCACGAATGACAAACAAATTGCACAAATTGCAATAGTTCACATTGTGTTCACCTCCCATTACTTAAACCACTATCTCATTGTAAGCAAGAACATATAAAATTCAATGCAATATTGTGCACTCAATAGGGAGTTTCACAACAAGTTAGTGCCTAAAATTCAACGCAATGTGAAGAAGAGGCAGACCCAACAACATCCCAAAGCAAAAAGTGGCAAAAACGACGGTGCAAGCCATAGCCCTACATTGCTGGTGGTGGGGGCCTGCCTGGTAAAAGTGGACCCAAACACTCCATGGAGAGGAAAGTCTAAGGGTGGGAATGGAGTGTGGGGGACGGGAAGGGGAGGGACCCAAAGGGCAGAAAGAAAAAGAGGAAGGTGGATGTGAGAAGGCGT
Source organism: Dipteris shenzhenensis (assembly GCF_047967505.1). Classification (NCBI taxonomy): domain Eukaryota; kingdom Viridiplantae; phylum Streptophyta; class Polypodiopsida; order Gleicheniales; family Dipteridaceae; genus Dipteris; species Dipteris shenzhenensis. Next base: position 23,744,604 of record NC_141606.1, read on the forward strand.
GGAGTGCAAGGTTAGAAGAAAACGTACAAAGGCCAGGTCAGAAAACAAGGGCAATTGACCACGCCAAACCCATGGATTGGGCAAGGCCACTTAGGCCAGTCTGCCAAAGCACGCAAAAGTCAAATAACGCCTACCTTCCCTGCAGCGTCCGTAGAGTCATATGCTTGTGTTTCTTAGTAGTCAAAGCTTCCTCGTCTTCCTTTCATTTTTCTGAGTTTCTTCGTCGTCATTCCTCTGCTTTGCTCGCCTCGATTCGAAGCTTCGGCCTCCCCTTCTTCGTTACCCAGTTCCTTCTTGCTTCAGAGTCGTCGCCCGCCCTCCTGCCTTGCGTTGCCTCTTCGTATCGCCCGCGCGCGAGATCCACCACGCCTCTTGCTTCTTGGACTTTTCTTCCGGTCAAGACGGCCGCGCTTCTCCTTTAGCTGGGTGCCCCATTTCTCTCCAAAGGAGATACTCTTCTCTGTAGACTGGTTGTTGGTCTCTGTGTGTGTCTCTGTATATCAGAGAGAGAGAGAGAGAGAGAGAGAGAGAGAGAGATTGCTGTAACTTGCCCCCCTTCCAGAGGGAGATCAGAGAGCGAAAGAGAGACAGAGAGGGAGATTGCTGCAGATTGCCTTCGAGAAAGAGGGATATTGCTGCAGATTGCCTCCCATAATAACCCTTTGCTTCACATTAGAGTTCCTGCATTCCCAGCCACATAGCATCGAAAGACGAGACAGAGAGGGAGGGCGCGACCGTCACAGAGACAGTGAACCTCGGGCTTTGAAAAGATGTCTGGAACCATCAGCGCCCCTTCCTACCCGGACTATCAGGAGCCCGTCCAGTATGCTTTGAACGGCAAGATTATGGTAGCTGCCATCATCGTGCTGTTCCTCGTCGTGCTCTTCATCCTCAGCCTGCACATCTACGCGAAATGGTTCTGGAGAAATTCATCCTTGGGAGCGCGCCGGAATGCCTCATGGAGGAGGCGCCATCGACTAGACTTTACAGGGGATGAGCCTTTCCTCGTATATGGTGGTAGAGGGCTGGACAGGGCTGTCATTGATTCGTTGCCCACATTCGTGTATCAAGCACCGCAGGCAGAGGAAGCTGTCATGGAATGTGCAGTGTGCCTATCTGAATTCCAGGATGATGAAAAGGGGCGTTTGCTGCCCAAGTGCAATCACAGTTTTCACACAGAATGCATTGACATGTGGTTTCATTCGCATTCAACGTGTCCTCTTTGTCGCACGATCGTAGCACCGGAAACGTCTCCAGATGCACAGCAAGAAGAGAATGCGTCGGGCCAACCTCCCTCTCCCTTCTACCTTCCTCAGGGTTGGGCAGAGTCTCAGTCAATGGAGCAAAGGGCGATAGCAATGGAGGCAGTCTCAGGTCCCTCACCAGCTGAGGATTGCGACGAGGGTCTTCCTGACTCACAGAGTCAGGGCGTGCCATACCCAACAAACGTTTTGTTCTGGGGCGACCATAGTCGAGTAAGCTCGCGATTCAGCTCTCCCAGACTTGGCACCTCGTCTACTCGATCCTTACCTCAAATTGCAATAGAGGTCCCAAGAAGGGCAGATAATCTGACGAGCCCTCGATCCAGCTCTCTTAGTTTACCTCGTTGTCCACCACCAGAAGAACAGGCTTGCTCTTCTCCCCTCAAGTCTCCCGGTCTACGGGTATCGATCAAGAGGCTTTTAAGCAGAGAAAAGAGGGTGTTCCCCTCAGATCAAGAGGGTGGGGAGATTGATCAGGAAACTACACCGTCCCCAGTTTGAGGCATTCAGGCATCTAAAGGAAATCAGCAGCTCGATCGCTCCGTTTAAGCCGTTCAGCCATCTACTGCAGGACACTAGCAACTCGATAGCTCAGCTAAGGCACTCAGTCATCTCCAATGCAGAACATAAGCAACTCAATTGCAATCGAAATTGCAGCAACGTTGCTAAAGCATAGCTCAGTTTAAAGCACTCAACCATCTCCAATGCAGAACATACGGCACCGTTGCATAGCTCAGTTTAAGGCACTCAGTCATCTCCAATGCAGAACATAAGCAACTCAATAGCAGTTGTGATTAGTCATCTCCAATGCAGAACATAGGCAACTCAATAGCGGTTGAAATCACAGCAAGGTTGCTGAAGCACCGTTGCCATGCTCCTGAAGCTGCGGTTGATTCTATAGAAAGCCTTATGGATGCCTCCCAACAGGTTTTACCAGCTGATATATGGCAAAGATTGCATTACCAGGGCAAAATCATACGATGATTTCAGTAACAGGGCGGAATTCGAGACTATGTGCTCTACCTACCCGAAATCGTTTACGCTAATGCATATCAAATCTGCTCTGCGTTGGGCCAAAATTGGGTACATATCAGAAATCCTTTAGCAGCCTAATGCTTAGCAAATCTGCTCCTCGTCGGCCAAAATTTGCAATCTGTCTGGCGTCAACGACACCATTCCTATATAACAAGGGAAGAAGAGCTTCTCTCAGGTCTATAAAGCTTACTGGGCGTGTATATAGACCAAAATACATTCTTTATGGCGGTAGACAAGAGTTCCAAGTTGATTATCTGATACCAACGAAGAATACTGCTTGGCTTCAAGAAACCTAAGCCAGAGATCGAGAAACGAGGTACTCTAAGAGTGCATACTGAATGTAATCACAGCATGAATTTTATGTGAGACTACTCAAGCTTGTTTGAGTAGATCGCCTGGGTGGCGCTGTAAGGCAAGATAGGTGCTTGGTGGGAAATAAGAAAAACATTTTTCCTAACCTCATAAAGCTCTTTGGATATTTTTTAAATGTTGGTCTTTAAAACTAAAATGCATGTAAATTAATCCTTATAGAAAGAAATCTTGAGCTGGTGTTTAGCTATTAATTTAAAATAAACTAGAGATGAGTCTTTCTAAGCATTTGGAAAGCATGGACTCTTTCACTATGGCACTAAGTCTTTGTAAGCATTCGGAAAAGCATAGACACTTAGAGACCCACCAACTATGGATAGAGGTGTCTCCAGGAATCAAATACATGGCATCGGCAGTATGAGGCCATACTTGCTTGCACGTTGTGAGCTTTGCACCTTGCACCCATGATCACCTTGTAGGTGCTACTTTCATGCTTGCTCTCTCTCCACAACTCACATGTGAACCTCCCTCCTATGTCTAATAAGTGCGCCAAGTAAAGGGAAATCGATCAATGAACTTGGGAAAAACAAGGGCAAAATGTGTGTTAATGCATTGAAGGGCCTAAGATTCTTCAGATTGGGGAGAGGCTTAGTATGATTCTTCATTGAATCACTTGCCCCTTGTTCTCCTAGGCATAAATAATGCAAAAAGCAGTGAATAGATTCATTTTCTAAGGGATAAAGAAGATGATGGGAAGAACATCACTTTAAGTGCTCTTGGTTAGAGGAGCCTCTATACTTAGGAGAATTATCAGGATCTACCTCCACACTGAATCTAAAGGTAATTCGATCCACTACTTCTAGCCCTTGGCCAACATCCCAAAGCCATATGCATAGACTACTGAGAGCAATCCCTCCAAGGTGGATGAGGAGTGATCAGGATTTTTCCATAGGGCATCAGTAGAAGGGAGGCTCTTTGAGTGCATATAGTGAGGTCTTGGTCAAGATGGAGAATCCCTCCGGTGGACCTCCCTGAATAGGCTTTCAACACACTACTCAAAGTAGCCAATTTTGTCCAGGTGGCCGATGATACAACGCCAATAGGCACAGCAGATGGGGAACCCATGCTCGTTGAAGATGACGAGGCTCCGCAAGCTCCTCCTTCCTCCCTACCCAAAAATGTCCAGTGGTGCCTCGACTTGCAGTCATTTCAAGAGTTGCCGAACAATGTGCTTATGCACCATTGGAAGTGCCAACTTGAGGGCTCCCACCTCCATTTATACGAAATCTTAGAGGTGCGCCCCCTCACACAATTCATCACCCAGCCTTTGACGACTAGCGACGTGCGCATCCAAAGCACACAAGAGGAGGATACAACCTCGCCTCTGATGCTCCAGTCCCAAATACCGATGCAGATGCTAGTCTGCAGCCTCGCTGGGATGCTAGTCTACAGCCTCGCTGGCACATTCCCTTCTTAAAGCTGGAGTAGTTCAACGCCAACAGGCACAGTAGAGACGGAATCCATGCCCATTGAAGGTGATGAGGCTCCACAAGCTCCTCTTTCCTCCCTGCCCAAAAATGTCCAGTGGCGTCCCGACTTGTAGTCATTTCAAGAGCTTCCGGACAGTGTGCTTATGCACCATTGGAAGTTCCAACTCGAGGGCTCCCACCTCCATGTATAAGAAATCTTAGAGGTGCACCCCCTCACACAATTCATCACCCAAATCTTCAACGACTGGCGATGCGCGCATCCAAAGCGCACAAGAGGAGGAGAAAACCTCGCCCCCGATGCTCCAATCCCAAAGGCCAATGTAAATGCCAATCTACAACCTTGCTGGTGCATCCCCTTCTTAAAGCTGGAGCAATTTTGGCGATTCTACTGCAGTGCCCACATCGATTGTCGGATCCACCTCCTGTATATGCCAATGGAACGGTGATGGACTTGGGCAGAATCATAGATCTCCAACAAAAGGACCCTAATATGTTGTACAATTTTCCAAAGTACAACTTCCCCAAGGAGATGACTTAGGAGGTATTTTGCTTCCATCTCCAGTCATTCAATGACACGTATGGCTCGGTACCCGATCCCATCGTCGTAGCAGCGGTCCACTTCAACCGCCTCCTCCTCTTACTCCTCCACGATATCCACACCCACAGTCGCCTCATCGACGACCACCTCCACAATCTGAATAATCAGATTGTCTTCAATCTCAGTATCGGTCCTACGCAATTTCAAGATCTTCGCCTCTACCTTCGCGTCCACAATCTCCATTGACACCACATCTGCTTATACGAGGATATGCACGCCACCCATTTTTGGAAGTATTGCTCGTACCTCACTCAGCTCACTCCATGACAACTGGATCACAATGCAGTCCTATAGACAGTGCTTACCACACACCTCCTCCAGCGCGGCTGAACCGAAGGTAGATCACAGGAAGGGGGGCATGTTAACATCCACAGATTACAGTCGTCGAATGCAGGGTAATTACTATATTGAAAGGAACAAAAGGAAACGAAAAAGAGGGATTGAAAGCAAAAAATAAAAAGAAAAACAAAAGAAACGACAAGGTTTAGAAAGGAAAGATTGAAAAAACAAAAAATAAGGGAAAGATTGAAAGGATGGAAATGTAAGGATAGAAAAATCAAACAAAGGACAAGGAGAGAGACAAAGGATTGCAAAAGGAAAGAGTGGGATAAAGAGAAGAGGAAGGCAAACTTACATTATAAAGTCACTCCAAATTCAGGATATGGTAAGAGAACTTTGAAGGGAGGGAGAGAAAGGGAGGTAGAGGAAAAGAGGAAAGTGTCAGGAAGAAATTGACGGGAGTGTTTAGAAGAATGTGAACGAATGTCGTGCATTTGGAATGTCGTGAGGTGATTAGGCTTCATGATTTACTTCAACGGTTACAGCCATGGAAGGAGTACAATACAAGCTCAGGGAGTTTGAGTCCCAAATACCCCAAGGCCAAAGATTGTAGGAAACGTGCACAAGTTGCATGTTCCAACTTACAGATTGCATGTTCTAGTTCACAGGTTATAGGTTCCAGCTGTAAGTTGTGGTGGTTAAGTGTCTCATGGGAGTTAAGCCTTGCCACTCTAGGTTTTGAGCCTTGTACATGGGGTTTGAACCACAAATGGCTTAAGGCTTGGAGGCACTTATCAGGGAGTTTGAGCCCCAAATAGCCTAAGGCTTGGAGGTGCGAGGCTAACACAAGAGCTATTTGGGAGATGGTTAGAACACCTCCTAATGCCAGGTTGTTGTCCCAAGCTCCCTTATATGGTTAACACAAGCGCTATTTCCGCTAGTAGGGAGAGATGGAAAGAATAGCAATATTCCTTGGCACCCTATGGGCCCAAGAGCCTTTCATGTAAAGAGATGGAGAATGCTAAAAGGAAAAGGGTTGGCCCTCCCTTCAAAAGGTGACATGTATAAAAGGCCAAAGGGTTGACTTTGGTCTTCATTGTTGTTTGCACAAGTTTGAATACAAGCTCCCTCTTCTCTTCCAAGAGTGTTTTGGGTGTTCCCTTGTTTCCATTGTAGTGCCCTTGTGTTTGCCGCTCCATCCCCCCTTTCACTCTCCTCTTCCTTTCTCCTTCTCCCTCCCCTCTCCCCTCTTGTCTCCCGTCTCCCTCTTCCCTGTTTCTCTCATGGAAACACATTGCAACAATCTGGAGGCTGCTTGAGTGACACTTGGGGATGGCTCATGCCTTGCATTGCTCTCACAAGGAGTAGCTTGGAGTGGAGGCTCCATCGGCATCTCTTCAACATCACCATGACACCCGAGTCACCATTAAGACTACACACCATGTAAGAAAGGAATGGAGAACTGCGGTCACTGGCTACTATTGTCGGGTTGCTTGTAGTGTAGTTTGATGATTAATTAGCTTGCAATTTGCTGGGCTTGTCGCCTTGAATATTTGATAGTTCTGTGGTTGTCAATATATTTGTGGTTGGATTGCTATTGTTGATGAACCTCAGAAGAGCGTTTGGTGCTGTTGAGCAATCGAACGATTGTCCGCTGGTAATCCGATGATTGCTTGTGCTGGCTCATTTGATCGATGTAGTGATTGAAGACTTTGACAACAATGTCGCTTATCGAAATGTGTATTGTACTTTTCTTACCAAATAGTTGTTTGTTGGTGGTGTTTGTCGATGAGGGACATTATCAAGTTGTTGCAAGCTTGTATGGTCAGAATGGAGTCGGATTACAATCCGCTTCCTGCTAAATGCTCAATTCGAGACACAACTTCATAGACAACTTTGAGTGTTGTGGTAGCTATCCAACTGGTTCTTGTTATGAGGAAGTCACTTACAGAAGTAGTGAAGGATTTTCGAAAGTGGTCTGCCTTCAACAGATCTCCGAATGATGTCGCTCACTGAATCGGCTTGTATGCCATCTCGTGCTTTGCTAAAAGTCATCTTTGCAACAATACATTCTTGTTGTTTTGACTTTCTTGCGAGCTTTTGGCTTTGTTGGTTGATTTGTGTTGTAGTCACTGTAGATCATACGGTTTTCACTCTTGTGTAGAATTGCTATGTAGCAACAACCGGTAGTCAGAGCTCAAATGACGTGGATTAGGATCGCCAATAGTGTTATTGGTGTCTCCAAAAGATTGAAAAAAAACCTACACACATCCACTCCTGGCAATGGGAATGCCAGGGTCAGAATATGACTAATGTCAGAAAAGAAAGAGACAATACAAAGCATACAAATAGTTGAGACAATCGTTTGTAGAGTGGAAATATTGTGTATAGTTTGTATTACAACAGATAGCAACAACTCTCTCCATGGAGGAGATGATGACCAGCTTATAACAACATCCGATGGTATTCCGACGTCAATCGGATAACAGTAAAAAAACAGTCAGTTGTTGTCTCTATTTTACCCAAGTGCAGGTTTCGAGGGTGTTGGTCACCTACAGTCATGTCGTTGCTCATTGTAGCATAGGTGTTCACAAGTGTAGCATAGGTCCTCGGGTCGGGTTTCGGTGAAAGCTGTAGGCTAAAGTGTCGAAAGCGGATCTCATGCACATGTGAATGAAAAAGACGGATTGATTATAACGATGGATGGAGGCTTTCGCCTCCACGGGAGTTCAAGGGTTTAGAAGGGTATTTCAGGGTTAGAAAGGGGGACAGGGTTGGGAGAGTTAACTAGGAGTTTCACGGTTCAGAGGGGGTTGCAGGGTTTAGGAGGAGGGAGGAGGAGGAAAAGGGAGGAGGAGGAGGAGGGAGGAGAAGGGAGGGAGGAAGGAGAAGGAGAAGGAGGGAGGAGGAGGGAAGAGGAGGAGAAGGGAGGAGGAGGAGGAAAAAGGAGGAAGGAGGAGGAAGGAGAAGGAGATGGGAGGAGGAGGAGGAAGGAGGAGGAGGAGGAGGGAGGAAGGAGAAGGAGATGGGAGGAGGAGGAGGAAGGAGGAGGAGGAGGAGGAGGAGATGGAGGAGAAGGATGAGGGAGGAGGATGAGGAGGAGGGAGGAAGAGGGAGGAAGAAGGAGGAGGAGGGAGTTCAAGGGTAGAGAGTGCAAGGGCTTAGGTATGCTACAACACGATAGTGTAAGAGAGCATGGATGCAATGGAGATCAATCGCATGAACACAATAGTGAGCTTGAACAATGAACCCCAAAGAGTGGGAGCTTCATTCCATTGAGAGATATTTATACATGTTGGTCTCTACACAATTTGTAGGTACCTCTATGGTGGGACCTCTTTTGTAGGACACCTTATGGACAGGAGTCCCTCCACTTTTGGGAGGGACCTTTTGGGTCTCTACACAAAGTGGGGGGACTTTTTGGGTCTTGACACAAAGTGGGGGGACCTTTTGGGTCTCTACACAAAGTGGAGGGACTTTTTGGGTCTCTACACAAAGTGGAGGGACCTCCGAAAGTGTAGGCTTTTAGTCTTTCTCTCTCTAGATCCTGATTTTGCAAGTATGATGGGATCTTTTCTACATAGGATTTTGGCTATCCTCATCCTTTAAGATTTATCATACTATCTTTTAGGCTCAAGATATTATAAGCAGAGCTTTGCCGCTACTCTACACACACAATGCTCTCATAGTTGTTGTCCTAGATTGCACTTCTGGCCCTTGTTGCCACAGGGTTAACAGCAGTCCCAGAAATGATGTGGTGGATAAGGCCACTACTATATGATGTTAAGATAGTTATAACTATCCCTATAGTTACAAAAGTATCCACTAATTGCTCTTGTAACCCCCCCTTACTAGAGGTCGGATTAGTGCACAAGTTAGCTAAGTAAGTACTCACAACGCAGTATGTTTTGTAATAATTTCTTTCACTAGATGTAAAAAACCACTATTAGTTTATAGTGGTCACTAGCCCCATAGATCTTGAAGGGTCTCAAGAGGACTTTCATACCATCGTATCATATCATATCATCTCTCTCTCTCTCTTTATCTCTCTCATACTTAGATTATTCTTCTCTTCTAATACATGCATCACATAAAACGAGGAATACAAATCGAGAGATCACTCATACTAGTAAGTCCAAGTCATGCTCTTGCTCCCAAGTGATCTCTCTTCTAACCCATTTGCTTATGATGAAAGTGGTTTCTCTTGTATTATGTAGTAGTACTATTGTCTTTGTAGATAGAAGCAAGTATGTGGTGCATTGTGTCATGTCCATCATTGCTAGGGCTTGAGTCTCATGACTCCCACTGTGGGAGACAGATGCTACTAGTGAAGCACCTTTAGTAGGCTCATGACATTGTCATCTAGTCTAGGTGAGAGGATGACAATGACTTGAGAGGTATAATTATAAAAATTAATAATTTTTTGACACTTATGCACCATGCATGGTTAAAAATCACCACGTACACATGCACCACCATAGAAACTGTATTGAATAGATAAGAAATTTTGTGTGCATTTCCAAATCCAACAAGCGTGCATCGGCCTCCCTGATATCAAACATAGGAACACAATGCTTCTTGAAAAATGGCTAGTCAATTTGTTTACAAACCAAACCCCTTGGATAGAAATAATGGTTGTGAGAAGCAGAGGTGCATGTCAATGGAGAGGTCTTGGCTGGTACGAAAAGATGATCTTAGATTTCCCTATGCATATCACCACCTTAGACCTCATCTCTGGTCTAGTTCATGCTTGGAAGGACTATTCCAAGCTGCTATGCTGGTAGGGAAGGAGGGGACTCAGAGGTGATGGTAGCTATTTGAGAGCATTTGGTGGAGCCATGCCCCGAGAAGGGGAGGAGAAGCTTTTATGATGCATGACATAACCAGAGCAAGGAATATCTACAAGAAGGGCATCCAGGAGGAGAAGCTTTTATGATGCATGACATAACCAGAGCAAGGAATATCTACAAGAAGGGCATCAAGGTCTAGACGGATCTATGGAATTTATGCACAACAGATTGGGAAACACTGGATGAGATTCCCAATGAGATATCACTTTTAGATGGGAGGCTGATTTGATCCAACTATTTAGAGAGGATCTCGAAAAATGGCCCTCGAATTGTGTCCCAAATCAGGATGGCAAAGAGACTCGATGGCTCATTAGAAAGACACACTTGCATAAGCTATCAGAAAAATTTATTTACAAATGGCTCAATTGGTCGCAATCTTTAATGGTACAACTGAGCTGAAAATGCGGCATGAGCATAGCCGGAAGTGGTGGAAGATAGGACTCGGTGAAATCTGGAAGAGATGCACAGTTATGAAGGCCAAATTCCTTATTTGGAAAATCATCAACCAATGGTTACTTGTGCAAACTCGCAAGGAGGGTGCCAATTAATCTGGGTTGCATGTTGCATGGGAATGTGCTAGAAGACTTAAAGAATCTTCTGTGGAAGTGTCATGTGGTGAGAGAAGTATGGCAGAAGATGGAAAAGGCAGTAAGGAATGGAGGAATAATGTCCAAGTTTTCCTTAGGTTTGTAGTGGCGCTTGCCTCTCCTAGGTGAGGTGACATGTTCAAGCTCCCATGAATGTTGGTGGCGATGGTCATCCTAGGGATTTGGGAAGTGAGAAACAAAAACACCTTTCAACATGTAGTGTAACTAGGTTTTAGAGTCCCTGCTATTGTGGCAGTGGTCAAGGTTTTCCTTAGGGACTTCGGTAGGGTGATTGTAAACAATTTTGAACGTGGAAAGTTGTATGTCAATAGGCTAGTTTTGCCTTACTGCTTGGAGCATAGGCGGCCGAGTTTGGGTCTCTTTTTGCAAGGGACTTACACTCCCTTTTTAAATATAAGCTGGCACTTTTATTTAAAAAAAAGATTAAAACATTATATGTATTTCAATGTTTTTAATGAATGTTTGTAAGGAAACATGGGACTAAAGATTGATTGTAAAAAAATAGGTTTGTGGTCATTCATTTCCTCAACTTTGGTACTAAGCTTTAAGGTTTATATAATGGAACATTTTGATGTTTTTGGAAATTTGTTAAAGGGGTATTCTAGTCTACTTAGTGCAACTTTTATTTCATATTTTAATAAGGAAGGTTGATTACAAACTTAAGATTGAGATCACTTAGCTATTTCTTCCAAAATGGTCCTATTTGATGCATAGTATGACATTTTGGCTAGTTTGAAAAATAAAATATTCTAAAGAGGGACATCAAAAGAAAACAAAAGATACCAAAGTACTCTAGAACTATTATACTAAAATGGTTGAGGCATAAACAAATACAAGATCAATGATAAAGAAACATCAATAACCACATAGACAAATTGAAGGTCTCGACACTATACAGAATTTATCGATCTTTTCAAAAGTATGTTTGTATGAAGGTAGAATTACATAAGGATATCTTCAATGAACACTCACATATTAATGTAGTCAAAGTAGATTTGAACTTCCTACTACAGTTTTGTAAGACACATGCAAGTACTAATGTGTGATTTTTAGCATTGGCACATTAGAATCAATGTTTTAGGAAGGGATTTGGGCACTTTTTTGGTGTAGTGCAAAATGCCATGTAGTAATTTGAGTTTTTGGAAATTGAGAATTGGAGTCACTTTGCGGCTTCACTCGAGTTAACTGGCGCTATTGTGGGCTTTGGGTTGCATTTACTTTTTGTGCATCCTTTGCATGGAGTTTAACGCTTTCATTGGTTGCATGGATGGGCTATTTTGATCATGGGCTCTTGTCCAAAGTGGGTGCTCTATCACCACACACATTCCATTTCCACCACCTACAACTTCTAGTTGATTGAGCTTGAGCATACGGGGACGTGTTCGAAGAGCTTGAGCATTCGTAGAGGAGTTGCCAGAGATCTTGGATTTTATGGGAGCACAAGGGGGCCATCAAGGAGACAATCAGCTGACCTTGAGTGTATGGGATTGGAGTGTCGAGTTTTGAATAATGGTGATTGTGCAAGGTAATTCCTTGGTACGTTTCATCCTCTCACCATGCCAGCTGCTTGTAGAGGCTCATGCACTGTCACCAACTAACTTAGTTCCCTGCGCATGACAAAGGCGGGTCTCTAACCCATCGTAGACAAGTTAGGCTACTCAGTCAAGATCACATGGTTGCTCATCTAGTTGAATCATTGAGTAAACTGAGCATAGAGATAGGGCAAGTGGTGCCTATGGTAGAGGGGGTCTTCAAACTTGATATTTGATTTCTTACATTAAAGACATTTTTAGATCTCACCGTGAGACCGAGCAAGCATCGCTAACCCGTCATAGACAAGTTATGCTCTTCATGGTACCTAAACTAATCCACACATTCCAAACCTGAATATGTGACGTAATTATTACAGAATTTACTTCTTGAATGAGATCATTAAACCATTGGAAATGCTATTCTTCATGTGAATTATGTATCGAAGGATATGAGAATTTACTGAAAAGCGTCAAAAATTTGTTCTTAGACTACCTTTACAGTCAAGCATGTGTTCATTAAAAAATGCGTTACTTGAGCTATCCGAAAACTAAGGGAGATAATCAATTGAAAACATTTGATATGGTTTAGGTGATGTCCAATGTTGCACTAGAATTGCACAAGATTTGTTTGCAACTAGAAAGAGTTTAAAACAAGTACTGCATAGTGGTCCTTAGTGAATCAAAGATATTGAATTGATAAATGTGCAATGCTCTTTGTCTAATCTAACATTACATATCATTTTTAATTTCTTCCTTTTCCATGGACTTCCTTTCAGTGGGGCCCATAGAGGAGGTCAAAGAAGTTTGCATTTTATAATCCTTAACATCACACATGCTCCAATGCCATTTTCAATTTTGGTTTTTCTTAAGATCTTGGGACTCATAGCACTTCTGTAGGGGTCATTTTGAGAAGTCCTATTGGTATCAACATATAGATAGAGGGGAAAAACCACAATCATTGGTTAAATAAAAAATGCCATATCTCCTATATGGGCTTTTGGAATTTCAGATCTCCTACTCTAGTAATTCACAAATATATTACCATTGATATTTCTTCTTTTTAAAATTCATTTTCCATCTCATCTCCTTGGTATCGACTCTCTTGTTGCTTTCTTGATCTAGTATGCACGACATTTAGTACCAAAATTTCCTCCATTCTCATGTGACCTATACTTTCCCTCTCTATGCTCTTATTGCTTTCCCTCTATTGTTGTATTTTCATTTGGAATTGGCATAGTCATGAGGAGTGCCAAAATCATTTATTCAGGTGAATCTTTGTCTTCCCATGTTTGTTCTCTTCAAAAAAGATAGTTGGTCTCTGTTCTTGGTTCACTTTCCTTAGAATAATGTATCTAATGGTATGTTGCAACTTGTCATGGATTGCAAGATAAACAAGATGAAACCTTAATTAAGGTGCAAGGAGGATGTTGAAGGGGAAAGAAATAGATTGTACAATGATGAAAGACACATTTCCAACATTTGCAAAGGGAGGAACAATACCAGGAGAAATGTATATTTGTAGAGGCAACATGCCTTAGGGATGATCATTATTAAATAAAGAAACACAAGTTCTAGTCTCAAAAATAGGCACAATGTAAAATTAGGATGATTATCCCAAAATTGCACTACAAAGTTTCCATACACCATGTTCATCGGTCAATATTCTCGACAATGGAACAAGCACTCATATGACATAGTTCAAAAATTTTGGCAATAGTTGTAGATTTGGCATCCGGGTCTTTGCATTGCATGCATGATATAATAATTTTGAGCTGGGTCTAGCTCAGATGGCAAATGCCATCTATACTACAAGCTTCTACATCACATTTGCTCCAAGTTGTGTGCCCTTTATTTTAACTAAGGTGCCCCCTTTCACTCCACACGTTGTACATTTCATCTTCATCTTGGTTGAAATACAAGTGTCACACTTAAACAAAGTACTAGTTTTGGGCCTAGCTTTCTTGAAGACAATAGTCCATCGCTGATTAAAGGTATATTTTGACATGATCTCATATTTTAGTCCCTTTTAATGTAGAATTTACTTCTTGCAATCAACGATGTTTTTGTCAAAGCTATGCTTATATATTAATATAAAATTTTGGCGAAAGTTTTCAAGATCATTTTTTAAGTTTCACAATATAAGTAGAATGTTTATTGGAATTTTGAAGGAAAATTTTAAAAACCCTGGCGAAGCTTTAAATTTTTTTGCATAAAAGTTTCAAATTCTGGCGAATGTTTCATATATATTTTTTAATTAGGGCATATAAACTTTCGATGCCAATATAAAAGTTTAGCTTCTTAATGAAACTAACTTGAAAAAATCATCCATGCTTGCAATATCTCCACCTACATATGTATAGAAGGGACAACTATTTGAGTGCCCCGTTTTCCATGCAATAGTGTATGGAATCCTCTCTAATTATTCTACACATATAGTTGAATCATCACTTTTCCCATGCCCATGTGCCTCATTGGGTTTTGCAAGATCTCCTTATTTCCATGGATACCTATGTGCGCACCAAGTTCATATTGGGATTTCTTCCTATAAAAGGTTGCCTTTGAAATACATGTATTTTAACAAACTATCATGATTTCTAGAGAGAATTCTCAGAGAATTTCAACCCTTTTTCTCATTGTGTTGTGCCATTGATATACTATCATAGATGAACATGACTCAATCCTCAAAACTTTGATCCAAATATTGTAGAAATCAATCTCGAGACCATTTGCATGCTGTTCCATTTTACAACAACATTGCATACCATAACTACTACTTAAAACCTTTTGGATATTACCTGCATCACATTTGCTATCAGACATTCCTTAAGATATGTTTTTAGCCTTTGTATTTCTACTGATCATCCTATGAGGACTGTATTTGCTTGAAAATTAGAGCTTGTGGCAATATAAACAATGTCAAAGTTGAGACATTCTAAAGCATCATCTTGTGCAAAAAATTCTTATTGGCAATCAGTGATGCAAGCTAGCTTAGTGTAAAGACTAATCTTCTCATAGAATGATGAAATCTTCACATGAAATAATAGACAAGAGGAAATAGTCTTCTAGTTATTCAACCAAAAACATACAACATAGACTGTAGACTCAAGACACTACTACTCACCCCTATTGGGCTTGTTGTAGCTTACAAGATAGAGCCACAAAGGCTCACAAATCTTCCACTAACAAGGGTGACACATGACTAACCAACATAGCTACAAAAGCTCCACTAAATCTCCTCAGGTCTACCGACCTTGTTAAAGCTTACACCTCATATCAAGAACTCACACCTCTTCCATAGAATAGACAATAGCAGTCACGATGACCATCAAGGTCCTCCAAGAGACGCCATCCTCTTCAGCTAAGGCGCAACACCACCGACTCTCATTGAGAGCTCACAAACTGATTGGAGAAGAGCACACTTCAAGAAGACAAGAAGTCACCACCTTGGAACCACATAGAACGTTGCATGTAATCCTGCCATTTGTTAAGTTTCCTTTTCACCCCTTCATCAACCTTCCAATTAATCAGCTCCCCATGAGGACGCGAGAACTAACTATATCCTACATACCCCCCCTCGGCCAAAATGGGGAGAACATGTGCTAACTATAACAGACCGTCAAACGACAAATAACCATAATTATCTAAAAAAGATAGTTTCCATATACTTGCTCACAAAGAACTTACAAACCCAAAACATCCACAAAGGAAATAGCTAGCAAAGCTCACGAAGAGCTTGCAAATCGATCATCAGATGCTCACAAAGAGCTACAACACTACAATAGCAAGATAACTTGCTCACAAAGAGCATTTCATAAACTGAAACCTTTTGTTCACCAATAACCTTGAAGAGTATCAGTGTGTTTGCTTACAAAAAGCTCGATTCTGCCCTCCTTAAAAAGTCCAATCTTGATCCTTGAGGAACTTAGATTCTACCAACATACTACTTTCTTCTTTACTATCCACTGTCATTGCTTTTTCTTTGTTTTTCTCAAGCTCGTCCCATTTCTTTGTATAGAAAAACCTTTCAATATGACCTTCTTTACCGCAATATAAACACTTACAAGTATCACGTCCTTTCTTTTTATTGAAGACTGCATAAGCTCTTGGATCATAAAGAGATGCACCATTATGCTTCTCCTCACTGTGCAACATTCCAACACTATCGAGAAAATCCATCTCCTCATCCAGGTGCAAAATGCATACCACCTCTCCATGATGATCGACAAGTAGACTCTTGAGCAACATTGCCTTCTTATCTTCATCTTCAACTTTTGCTCCAAGATCATTTAATTGTCTTAGCAATGCTTGCATCCTGCTAAAAAACACTCTGAGTGTCTCGTCTCTTGCATGTGTAGATTAAATAATTCCTGCTTGAGATTAGCTTTGGAATGTTTCATGCGTTCTCAAAACACTGTCTCTAGCATCTGCCAATTCTCTAATGTTGTGACCTTCATATCAAGATGGTGGAAGAATTCAGGTCTTAGAACTCGTCCCATGTAGCCAATAGCCTTCTCGTTCTTCATCTCCCAAGCATTCTTCTCATCTTTCAATGCATTACCCTTGGGCTTCTTCTCTGTATTTGCTACAACTTCCCATAATCCTTTTTGCATGAACAGTAGTTGTGTAGCAAGTTGCCAAGATACAACATTCTTGCCATTGAACAACACAAGAGCTCATTTGTTCTTGTCTTTCTTTGTTATGTCCATCAGCAAGACCTAAAACGATTCAGTAAAACACAAAAACATGCTTCAGCAAGCACATCCAAAGACATTTTTTCCTTCCTAGGACCTCTACCTCTCGATTTTTTAAGCTTCTGAGGAACGACTATGATTTGGCTATTACTATGGGTAGATCTCCTCGACATAAGATATAATTTTCTTCTTTGATCCTCATGCAGACCTCAGCTCTCAGGACCTAGACGCCGCTCTGGTACCAACTGTTGGCAATCAGTGATGCAACCTAGCTTAGTGTAAAGACTAATCTTCTCATAAAATGATGAACTCTTCACATGAAATAATATACGAGAGGAAATCATCTTCTAATTATTTAACCAAAAACATACAATATAGACTATAGACTCAAGACACTACTACTCAACCCTACCGGGTTTGTTGTAGCTTACAAGATAGAGCCACAAAGGCTCACAAATCTTCCACTAACAAGGGCGACACATGACTGACTATCATAGCTACAAAAGCTCCACTAAATCTCCTCGAGTCTACCAACCTTATTGTAGCTTATACCTCATATCAAGCACTCACACCTCTTCCATAGAATAGACAGCAGTCACGATGACCATCGAGGTCCTCCAAGAGATGCCATCCTCTTCAGCCAAGGTGCAACACCACCGACTCTCTTGGAGAGCTCACAAACCGATCGGAGAAGACCGCACTTCAAGAAGACAAGAAGTCACCACCTTGGAACCACATAGAACGTTGCATGTAATCTTGCCACATGTCAAGTTTCCTTTTGACCTGGTCATCAACCTTCCAATTAATCAGCTCCCCATGAGGACGTGAGAACTAACTATATCCTACAATTCCAATTTACCGCAATTGACTTACTCTAAGTCCATCCTTTAATGTATTAGGGGTTACTCCACATCCAATTTGTCAATGGATTCCAAATACCACTATTCCAAGATAATGATCTCCCAATTCTTCATAGTTGAT
Source organism: Dipteris shenzhenensis (assembly GCF_047967505.1). NCBI lineage: Eukaryota > Viridiplantae > Streptophyta > Polypodiopsida > Gleicheniales > Dipteridaceae > Dipteris > Dipteris shenzhenensis. The sequence continues at coordinate 23,762,239 of NC_141606.1, forward strand.
TGGCTCATAAGGATGCACAACCAAAATGTGATCCTCTTGCACCATTATTTTCATGTTTTTTTACCACATCGAGACTCTTATTTCTAACAAACCCTCTCTATATTGTATCTTCTTTCCATGCAAGCTCTTGTCTATGGAAGCCCTTTTTGCCATTTTTGGAAAAAAGGAAGACATGGCAAGAGGATCTCTCTCTCTCTCTCTCTCTCTCTCTCCCCCCCCCACACACACACCCACACACACAAACACAAACACAAACACAAACACACACACACATGCACATGCATTGATGCATGCATGAAAACGTGTGTAACACTTCCCCACATGCACGTACACACACACACATGCATGCATGCATGCAAGCACATGCACACACACACATACACACACATGCACCACACACACATGCACATGTGGGTATAAGCATGCCTGCACGCTTGTGTGGATACACACACACACACACACACACACACACAAATCCCCTTGTAGGGGATATCTAGTAGAAACTAGAGGAGATATGGACCAAGGTGGTTGAGGGAGATGAAGTAATCCCTGAATGTTAGTACAAAGCTCAAAATGACTTTGACTAGTTTAGGACTATTTTACCCAGTCTATGAACTTAGTAATAGAAATATAAAGATGAAATTGGTCTCGTTTGAAGACATAATTGGGGTTGAGTGAGCAAAATATATACATATATGTATAGATATTTATAGATAGGGATTTAGATTGGATGGTATGTTAGAACAAAGTGATTTAGGGAGATAAAGTAATCCCCTGATTGTGCCATGTACTAATGCCTTGAGTAGCATAGTTGTGGTGATACTAAGTGGACATAAATATACCATTATTGGTAGATGACTTATATATTTGATACTTTGAGAGGAAGAAATTTGAATACATGAGTGGGATTGGTTGACCTCCAAATACACATGTATGTATAGATATATATTGGTCAAGTTGCTCCCAGAAAAGAACCTCTGTGAATCATTTGCTGATTGGAGACCTTTACACTTATGCCAGTCATTCATAAGCTGGTTGCTAAAATGGTGGTCAATAGAATAAAATACTTTCTACATAATGGTCTGCATCTTACCCAATATGGCATCATACCTCATCAACATATCATAGACAATATTGCCAATGCTTATATTGGGATAGAATATGCAAAACACACATAACAAGATGTGCTCCTGCTACAAATAGACATCTTTAAAGCATTTGATACTGTTCAATGGGACTTTATCTCTCAAACCATGCAATGTTTGGGATTTGGGGATAAAATACAGCATATTATCTACTATTGGTTGTACTCTGACAGTAAAACTACCTACATCTTGTCTAGTGACATCTCAATCTGACCTTGCATCAATTAGTGAGACAGTGATGCCTTCTTAGTGCACTACTCTATGCCACAACTAATGATATCTTTATGGAAATCTTACGCTTTCGACATTTCTAAGTAATTTTTGTACTATGCCTTCCTTTCACTAAATGATTGTCCCTCCCCTTATCTCTCTATTTTCTACTTATGGTCTAATCATGAAATGGAAAGTTTGGGAAAAATTCATCTACTTGTCTTACGTCCAAGGGGGATGGCTACGCTATGTTCAATAGCCCTAGTATGAAAGAATTCCCCATTAGTCTATATCAATTGGATACAGTTGTTTGGTATTTCATGAGCTGCTTGCATTGACCCCTACTAGAGGCATTGAAATTTATGGGAAAAAGTTAATGCCAAGAATAAAGGAAGAGAACTAAGTTGTTTCCTTTTCTCATCAATTTTGAGATGTATACAACCTTTTCTCTAGTGCATAGAATTAACAAAAAAGGGTGCTAAAAAGGCAAAAGGGCTAGAAGCCCTAATCTCAACCCTAAAGAGGTTTATTGTTAATAGCCACCACAGCCCCAAAATGCAAAGTACAGTCTCATAATGCATGGTAATGAGTGATTAGATGTGATTAGGCTTTATGATTTACATTAACGGACTCAACCATGGATGGAGCACAGTTACAGGCTTTACGGGCTACAGTTACAAGCTTTATGGGTTTTGAGCTGCACGGGGTTAACACAAGCGCTATCTGGGACCCAAGTAGGAGAACCTCCTGATACTAGTTTTATCCCAAACGCCCTGGCAGGACCAACTCCTAATTCCAAGTTTATCCCAAAGTGCTCTTATATGGTTAACATAAGTGCTATTTTGGACACACGAAGGAGCATAGCAATAGGAATTGCAATAGAAAGAGGTAAGGAAAGGATAGAGAATATGCCTTGGCACCCTATGGGACCAAGAGCCTTGTGAATGTAAAGAGAGGGAGAGTGCAAAAAGGAAAAGGGTTGGCACTCCCTTCAAAAGGTGACTTGTATAAAAGGCCAACTGGTTGATTTTTGTCTTCCTTGTTGTATGCACAAGTTTGGAATACAAGCTCACTCTTCTCTTTCAAGAGTGTCTTTGGGTGTTCTCTTGTTTCCCTTGTAGTGCATTTGTGTTTGCCACCCCATCAAGGGTACTTCTACTACTTGACCCTATTTGATACTCAACAAGTTAATGCTTGTGCTCATAGGCGGGGTGGCCAGAGTCACTGGTCTTGTCAAGGGGAAATCCTTGAATAAATGTTCTACTTTGCAACTAGCACACAAGGGTGTAGGGTCTATCATGGGTGGAACTACTGGGGTAATATCCCTATAAGGGTAGTCCTTTAAAAAATGCGGCCCTTAGCACTTAAAGCATGACATTGGAGGGTTTGCTAAGCCTTTATACGGGCACTCACTTGCCCTGTGCGGACCCTGGCAAATATAACATTGGATCGGGGGCCTTTGCATCATAGAGTTCATGTATCTTGCCCTCGCAGCCGTGGGAGCTGTCTAGAACATTGGGACCTATTGATCATTCGTGTAGGAGGTAGTACCTTAGGGTACCACTTCCTTCCTCATAAGGGTAATAGTTGGGGTGACCGTGGTCCTATTCTAGTTCCTCCCAATCACTAGAGGTTGGGGGCCCAATATGGGTGGTGCTAAGGGAGCATGTTGTGCCCTATACTGCCCTGAGTTGGCTAAAGGGGGACCTTGTGCATTCATAGGATTGGGTGGGGCTGTTAGGGCTAGTGGGGGTCTCGCTTGGTACACTGGTTGGGGTAGGACCCTTGAGAATCTGAATTGGGAGGTGTTTTAGTTTCCCCATTTGGAGCAGTGTGCATAGTAGAGGGCTTGCCTTGCCCTAAGGTGGGGACACTCATTAGAGGGATGGTTGCCATTGCATACCCCGCACCACACATTGTCTCTCCATGGAAACAAATGGGGGTTACTGAGCACCTCTTTGACTTCCACTGCTGGCCCAGCTGTCTTAGCAAATTTGAGACCAACTCGTTCATATCCAAGCCCTTGGGCTGGTTGTTCTCCTTCTTGGTAGGCTCCACACTAAAAGACCTTAACAATTGTAATACCTATGATGGAGTCATGGTTTTGTCTTGGACAACCTTATCCATCATATTATCACTTATATGGATAGCCACCTTACTACAAAGTTTGAAGGAAGTAGGATTCATAACCATTAAGTGGTCATGCATCTTTGGGTCTAGCAATCTGATGAGGAAGCATGGCAACAATCGTTTGTCACTCATCCTCTCATATGGTTCGCAATGGGAATTGAGGTGCTCAATCTTGGTGATGTAATCCCAAAAGGATTCCTTGTCATTCTATTCACCTCATATAACTAGTTAATCGGGATCCTATAATGTCCACTGGGGGTGAACCCTACAATGAATGCTTTTTTTAGCGCCTCCCAGTTGACCTTATCTTCTGGGTTGAGGGTCCTATACCATTGGCTTGCCTTGCCATCCAGACCAAGGCCAACAAACGTATTAACCATTTCTAGATCTCTGGGAGCACCAAAGGCTTCACATATTTGCTCGAATTGCTCCACGTGGTAGATTGGATCTCCTTCCCCAAGGAATTTAGTCATCAACTTGGAGATGGCTATGGGTCAACTCCTCCAGGGATTGGTGATCCCTAGAGATGGCTATGGGTCAACTTGGAGATGGCTATGGGTCAACTCCTCCAGGGATTAGTGATCCATGCTGGAAATACGATTGCAATCGGGGGTTCCTAATGCATTCACTAGGATGGGCATCGCCTCACTAGATACCACTATTTGGGAAGCTGGTGGAGGCCGAGCCGTTGTGGGCCTAATGGGTCATAGAGGTGCTTGGCCTTGGTGGCCGGATCCATTGAGTTGCCAGTGCTAGTTTCCAGACTGAAACACTTGGCCCCCCATACATTAGAGCAGCAAAGCTATGGAATTGTCGAGCTCCAAGAGGGGCGGGTTATTGGGCATCTACATGGAGGTTCCTTGCATTGCACAGTAAGGTGAAACTTGTGGAGCTACATAGTTGGCAAATGTCGGGGGACACCAGGAAAGTCAAAAGTTCATAAAAAATCCCCCCTTGAGAGTCTCGTACATTTCCTCAGCTAGGGTCTCCTCCTGCAAAGTCCCTCATCCATGGGCCTTCGTCCTCCATGCGTTCCAAGTCAAGATGCCTCACGAAGGCTGTGGGCCCCGAGTCCACAAAGGCAGTCTCAGTCCCTATTTGCAGCTCAAGAGCTAGTTGTTGCTGTCCCCCCCTTCAACATGGACATAGTGGCGAAGGGGATCTCCATGTCTGCTGAATCTGTTTGGTGCAACCATCCAAACATGTTGGATATCATACCTCTTAATTTGGAGGCCACAGAAGGAGCAGGAGAGTTGGGTGGAGCCACGCTAGCATAGGGGGATTCAAAATACCTTGGTCCTACGGGGTCTTGCATTTCCTTGTTCAAGCTCTCTGTCTCATCGGGGCTAGAGGGGTCCTCTTGTTGTGGCCCTAACAGTGAGTGAGAGCTAGGAACAGAGCTTTTGGTTTGGACCGGATCCAAAACTAGGGCAAAAGGTGGGTTGGGCATAGCTTGAAACACTATCCTTGGGATCTTATTCCTTGGACAAAATTCTTCCAGACCTCAAGTGCATGTATAGGATCTCCAAGGTGGTACACTCTGGTTGAAATTTTAATTATGTATTTTTTTTTACTACCCCAGAGATATACCGATGGTCATGGGGATAGAGCAAAGGTGATGGGTCAATGAAGATTTGATCATGGGGATAGTACTATGGTGACAGGTTAGTGCTATGGCGACGACCCATAGGGATAGCAATGCTCGTAGGCATGGAGCTAAGGTGACATGCATAGTGATAGAAAGTGACATGTGTTGGTAGGATGGAATGTAGATGGTATGCCCACATGATCGTGGGGTTAGCACTAAGGCTATGGGTGCCATGATTATCAGGTCAGTGGGATGTCAGTATAGCGATGGGCTTGGGTTGACAGTAAGGCAATGGGCATAGGGTTAGACCTTGGGTGCTGGTCGATGGGTTATCTATCTCAGTGGGATGTTAGTATAGTGACGGGCATGGGGTTGACAGTAAGGCAATGGGCCATTGGGCATAGGGTCAAGACCACAGGTCAATGCATGTTAGACTGGCGGGATAGTAGATTTTGACACGTATTAATTAGGGTGGCGGGCTAGATGGTGGTCAGAAGTTAGGTCATGGGGATAGGGGCTAAGTCGATGGGTCAACAAAGATTTGATCATGGGGATAGGAAATGTCTAGGAACACAAAATTTTCCGACTTCTGTATGGCAATTTTTGAGTTTTTGTTCTAGCTTTGAGTGTTTGTGGGTGCTTTGCACTACCTAAACTACCTATACTAAACAAAAAAAGAAAAAAACCATCAACTTTGGGTGCATGAATGAGAAATATTTATAAGTTGGGTTGTCCACCCTCAAGAACCATTTTGAAATTGAGCTTCCATCTCCATTTTTATGTGTTTTTGTTAGGATTTTCTCACACACACACCTTAGCAATCTTCTAAACTACCTTCCTATCACTTCAAAACTCTAACAAACATAAAAAACAAGCTTCCCATGCTCAAAAATTATTTCCAATAGAAAATGATAAAATTTCACCTTCTTTCCATCCAAACACAAACTTCTTCACTCATTCCTCTCCTACAACTTCACTAGCAAAGCTCCAACTTAAGCTTGAAGCAATGTGCAATGGGTAAATGATGAGAGAAGGCAAATGCAATGCAAAAGAATACCTTGAACTCCTCGGCTATGGCACCAAAAATGTGGTCTTAATGGTGACTCACGTGTCGTGGGGATCTTGAAGGAATGCCGATGGATCCTCCACTCCAAGCTACTCCTTGTGAGAGCAATGGAAAGTATGAGCCATCTGCATGTGTCACTCAAGTGGCTCCTGGATTGTTGCAATGTGTTCCACAAGAGAAAGAGGGAGGGGGGAGAAGGGAGAGGAGAGGGAGAAGGGGAGAAGAGAGGGAGAAGGAGAAGGGAAGAGGAGACTGAAGGGGGATGGAGTGACAAACACAAAGGCACTACAAGGGAAACAAGAGAACATTCAAAGACACTCTTGAAAGAGAAGAGGGAGCTTGTATTCCAAAGTTGCACCTACAATAATAAAGAACAAAGTTGACTATTTGGCCTTTTATACAAGTCACCTTTTGATGGGAGGGCCAACACTTTTCCTATTTGCACTCTCCCTCTCTTTACATTTACAAGGCTCTTGGGCACATAGGGTGCCAAGGCATATTCTCTATCCTTTCCTTCCCTCTTTCTATTGCAATTCCTATTGTTATGCTCCTCCGCATGTTGAAAATAGCAGTTGTGTTAACCATATAAGAGCGCTTCCGATAAACCTGGCATTAGGAGGTTCTCCTGCTAGGGTAGGGCATTTGGGATAAAACTGGCATTAGGATAAAACACATTTGTTAACCTCACCCATCTGAGTCCTAAGCCATTTGCAGCTCAAAACCCATAAAGCTTGTAACTGTAACCTGTAAAGCCTATTACTATGCTACCTCCATGAGATTGTGTCCATTAAAATAAATCATGAAGCCTAATCACGTGTAATCACTCATTACCATGCATTCTGAGACTATACTGGCATTCTGGGGCTGTGGTTGGTTAACATGTTCCACTTCCTATTGCAAAGTTGCCCTCAGATCAATAGCCGCATTGGAGGAGATGGATGGAAAGGACCGTCTGGAGGACTGTGTAACAGTCTGATTGGCAGGGGGTGATCTGTGTGAAGTAAGAGAGGAAGTTGCAAAATTAGGTGGCATGCATGTCCTTGTGTAGGAGAATGTGATGGCCATGGAGATTGTAGATTCAAAGGGAGGCCCTGGAATGGAGAGGGGCCAAGGTTGCAGTTGAAGGCAATCTAGTTGTTGAGATTATGGAGCTCGTCGTCAATTGGCCAACAGTGGATGGGGAGATCATGGAAGAGTAATAGGATGAGGTAGTTGAAGTGGACCGCTGTAACGATAGCTGAATCGGCAATGGAGCCGTAGGTGTCGTTGAATGACTGGAGGTGGGGATCCTATGTTATTTCCTTCGAAAAATTTTACTTTAGTGTTTTGCACAAGATATTGGGGTCCTTTTGTTGGAGCTCGTGGAACAGCAGTGTTTCATGGGCATGTATAGGGGATGGATCCACCAGTCAACATGGGCACTACGATAGTAGCACCAAAATTGCTCCTTCTTCAAAAAAGGAATGTGCCAGCGAGGTTGGAGGCCATGTTTGTGTTAGTGAGGGGGACTGGAGCATCGAGGGAGAGGTGGTAGCCACCCTATGTGTGCTTTGGATGGGTCCACCACCAGTCATTGAAGGACAGGGTAATAAAATGTGTAAGGGGGCGAACCTCCATGATTTCGTAGAGGTGGAAGTGAGAGCCTTCGAGCTACTTCTTCCAGTGATGCATCAGTGCACTGTCGGGTAGTTCTTGGAAGGCTCGGGGGTTCACCTCCCAAAATTTTAGTGTACCATGTGCATTCAAATGAGGGGTATTTTAATTCCACTTTGGGAAAAAATTTAACTAGGAGGGGGTTTTAAATTCAACTTGAAAAAAAATTCCGTTAGTTTACAAGTAAAGAGGGGTGGTTTTATTGGGATTTTTTTTTTGTTTAGGGGTTTTCTTATTACCCCTTGAATGCCCAATTTACTTTAGGGTTTTTTTTTTGTTTAGGGGTTTTCTTATTATTCACCAACTCTACATCGAGTTGATATCAGCTTGGAGGCCTTCATGAGTGCAAACCCATGGGATGAGTTCATTGGGCTTGGCTAGTTGTATCATGTCATTGTGAGGGTAATTAGTGGACTTGGTGTTGACCCAGCACCACACTTGAAAGTTGAGTAGGATGGCGTGGGAAGCAAGGGTATGAAGGTCAGAGGGATAGAGAAGAGAGAGGTTAGCGCATTGAAGATCAAGAGAAAAGTATGACATGGCAAGAATGGGGTGGTAGTGGGGTTGGGATTGCGACTGCGAAGGATGGTTTGGAGGGCGTTAGGAGGAAGGGGAGCGGTTTTGTGCATGAAGGGCGTCAAAGTGGATTTGTAGGGTTTAGGGGATAGTGCGTGGGGCTAAAGTGTATGTGGCTAGTTGTGGGCTGAGACCTCCGGATACATCTGGAACTTCTATTGCTCACGATCTTCTAGCACTGATTCCTCACGGTGACCAGAAGTATGTAGATGCTCATTGTCTTCCTGCATAGTAATGATTAGTGCCCCCGCTCCTATGCCAAGTGATCCTGGAGGGTCTAAATTTGCTGGTCATATCCCTCTTGGATTCTGGCTTGCTGCTCCTCGGTTGTGGCCTTTGTTAGTTTGCAGTGTGGAGGTGGGATTCTGCCTTGTCTACTTGGTCCATGAGGGTTTGTACTAGTGTTAACATCCATAGAGTACAACCACCAAATGCAGGGTAATCAATGAGTAAAGGTGACTAAGCCGAATGATATACTCCAACAGGACAAGCTCAAGGGAGTTTGATACCCAAATACACCAAGGTCAATGATTACAAGCAATGTGCACATGGAAGGAGTATAGCTCAAACTCAGGGAGTTTGATCCCCAAATACCCAAAGCCCGCTCCAAAGTCCAAGGATCCAAAGATTCTAGGCAACTGCATAGGCTGTATGTTCTAGTTTCCCTTGCCCATAACAAGGAGATGCACGAACAAGGAGATGTACACTTCTGGGCCATGAAGAGTGCATGCGCCTTGCACTGTTCAACTCCACATCCACAGGAAATAGCGACACCAATGAAAATAGCCCCAAAAGGAGTAGAGCTCAAACTCATGGAGTTTGTTCCCCAAATAGTCTGAAGAAAAGGCTTCCCAACAACATTCAGGGTTACCTTTGAGTGTCTCCTGGAAGCCTAGCCTCGTCACTCCAGGTTTTGAGCCTAGTCTATGAGGTTCAAACCCCAAATAGGTGAAGGTGTGAGGGTACACAGGGAGTTTGAGCCCCAAATCACCCGAGCCTAGGAGTGGTGAGGCTAACACAAGCGCTATTTGGAAATTGGTTAGGATCACCTCCTAATGCCAGACTTGTCCCAAGCACTTTAATATGGTTAACACAAGTGCTATTTCTGCTAATAGGGAGTCGGTAAGAATAGCAATATGCCTTGGTGCCCTACAAGCCCAAGAGCCCATGGTTGTAAAGTGAGGGAGAGTGCTAAAAAGGAAAAGGGTTGGCCCTCCCTTCAAAAGGTGACTTGTATAAAACACCATATGGTTGACTTTGGTCTTCATTATTGTTTGCACAAGTTTGAATACAAGCTCCCTCTTCTCTTCCAAGAGAGTGTTTTGGGTGTTCTCTTGTTTCCATTGTAGTGCCCTTGTGGTTGTCACTCTATCCCCCTTCACTCCCTTCTCCTTCTTCCCTTCCTCCTCCTCCCTTCTCCCTCCTTCTCCCTCTCCCCTTCCCCCTTTCTCTTCCCTCTTTCTCACGTGAAACCACATTGCAACAATCCAGAGGCTGTTTGAGTGACACTTGCAGATGGCTCATGCTCATGCTATACATTGCTCCCATAAGGAGTAGCTGGGAGTGGAGACTCCATTAGCATATCTTCAACTACCCCATGACACATGAGTCACCGCTAAGGCCCACCACATTTTTGGCACTGCTTCCAGGGAGAAAAGGTATGCTTTTGCATTTGCACTTGTCTCCCTTTGATATTTTCCCATTGCACAAGTTTTCAAGCTTACCTTGGAGCTTGTTAGTGGAGTTGTAGGAGAGAAGAGAGAGAGAGAGAGAGAGAGAGAGGACGGAAACCTATTTTTTCATGTAGAAATGCCATTTGTGAGCTTGGGAATCTTGTTTAGATGCTTTTTGGTGTTTCAAGTTGATAGGAACTTAGTAAGCTAGATTTCTAAGGTGTGTGTGTGGTCTAATCACCTCAAAAAACAACAAAACTAAGGATTTTTGTCAATTTTTGAAGTAATTTCATGTTTGAGAACTCTCCTTTTCTAATTTTTTGCATTTTGACTTTCAAAAAGTGTTTTTTTTCATTGAGTAGGTAGATTAGGTAGTGTAGCAACCCCCCATCACAAAAAATCATGAACATAAAATGCAAAATCCTCAGAAATCACCAAATCTTAGTCGGCAAAACTGTGTGTGACTATCTTGCCGAGTCGATGCTGTAGCTATATCGCATCGACTGAATTCCTCGTCGACTAGTGCATTAGCCGTATCCCATCGGTCAACCTTTGTTGACCCAACACCATAAGGCTTCCTCGCCGACCTAACCTCTGATTACGGTTTACCCCGTCGCCTAGAGTTAATGCGTGTCAGAGTTACTTCCGCACCGATTTGACAAGTCGCTGATTGGTGCTGTAGTGGTTCCCCGCCAAACATTGCTATTTGACTATCTAGCAGCTGGTGTGGTGGACCCACCCCCATGCCCGTAGTCATAATTGTTCCCCTCCATCATCACGTTACTCCATCGCACTGCCCATCGTTGTGGAATCTCATCGTTCGGTGTTTTTCTCTTACCCCACCATCATCACTATACTATCCCGTTGAGTCCTTATCCCGTCGTCTGGTGTCATACTGTATCCCTACGCCCGTGGGGATATCCCTTCCGACTAATTGTGCCAACCACATGGCAATTATTTTCCCACCGATCGTCACAATACATCCATCACACTGACCGGTGCTATTTCCTTATTTCGTCGATCGTCGCTGAAAGGTTATGTCGCTGCCCATCGCCAAAATCGTACTACACCACCCATAGCTATAACCATAGCCCATCAGCTATTGCTGTAGAGTTATCCCACCATTCGGTGTGATACCGTATCCCTACTGTGGGAGAGGATAGCACACACAAAGGGATAAGGAGACACCAAAAGTGGTGGAGCAAAAGCTACTCCAGCTTATTCCTCTATCATATATATATGAGTATACATGGGCACTGTACAAGTGGGTGGGCACACTGCCCTTTACCCCAACAACCTCCCACTTAAAGGCAGTGTGCCTTTAAGGGAGTATAGTATACATATAATACAATCAGCCATAGGCTGAAAAACAAGATGACCAGACCGTAATCCTATGCCCATCGGCGGCACTTTACAATGTGCAAAGTGCATAGAGGATAAGTTGCTACCAGACATCAGGTTTGCGAGATAGAAAATGACAAGATGTAGATGTGAGGAGAGTGGGAGAGAGGGAAGGAGTCTCACTTGCGGCTTTCTCACATGCACAATGGGGGAATACACACAAAGGTGGAGGCTGAAAACAGTTTTCCTCTTCTTAGTTGTGAAAGCCAAAAAGAACTCTGGTACAAAGAAATAGAAGAACCCTATATGTGGGTCTCAAGCCAAACTCAACTAGCTAAGGTGGCATACTAACTGAGCCACGAACTAGAGTAGATAAGGATAGCTGTCATCCAGCTATTATTCGTGGGCGGTGTACCAACCGTGTCTGCAGCTAACAAGTCGGTGACATAAATGCACAACGATCACCCTGGCATATCGCGAGTGGAGCTCGATATCTCAACACTCCCCCTCGAGCTCAATCCCAATTCTTGCACACCAAGCAGGTCTCTGAACTTGCGCAGCTTCTCTGCTCCCAATGCTTTCGTGAATATGTCAGCTACCTGATCCTCTGTGCTGACATAAACTAGATCAATAAGACCTAGTAAAACCTTCTCCCACACATAGTGATAATGCACCTCAATGTGCTTTGTTCTAGCATGATAGACTGGGTTATTTGCCAAGTGTATGCTGCTCATGTTGTCACAATAAATGACAACTGGCCCATCTGTAGACTGATGCATATCATAGAGTAGCTTATGCAACCAAGCTACCTCGCATGCAGCCATTGCTGCACCCCTGTACTCAGCCTCTGTGCTCGACAAGGCAACTGTAGGCTGTTTCTTACTGCTCCAAGTGACTGCAGCACTCCCAAAAGAGAACACATATCCACCACTGGTAGATCGTCTATCAAAAATACTACCAGCCCAATCAGCATCAGTGTATCCATGCAACTGTATCTGAACCCCAGCCTCATAAAATAGTCCATACTGCAACGTGGACTTCACATACCTGAGTATGCATCTAGCCGGGGTAGTCGCCTGAGAGGAATCAAAGTCCTCTGGAGCATAAAGATCATGAGCTCTTCTCCTGCGAGGCTATCCGTACTCATCGGATGAGCGACGTGATCCCATGTCTAACATAGACACAAACACGAAAATAAAAAACAAAAAAACAAACATAAGCACGCCAGAGGAGATGTATACTGGTAGGAAACCATATATTTCTCATTTGAAAATTTTTGGTTGCATTGCCTATGTCCATGTGCCAGATGAGTTGAGGTCCAAGTTGGATCCAAAAGTTGAGAAGTGCATCTTTATTGGTTATTCTCTGCAGCAGAAAGGGTATAGATGCTATAACCCTTCCACTCGTAAGTTTACAGTGAGCAGAGATGTTGTTTTTGATGAGATGAGCAGCTGGTATAAACCAGTAAATGTGATGATTGATGTAGATGCACAAAATGGTAATGCTGCACAGAATTCACAGCAGCAATCACAAAATATCAGTGGACCTGCAGTGTTCTCTAGCAGTGGTTCACATACTTCACCATGGACAGGCAGATTGAGATCAGGAGAATCTCCTCAAAGCAATGCAGAGAGTGGTATGCAGGTATCACGAAAAGGAAAAGAGAAGGTAGATCAGCCCATGTTTGATGTGAATGCAGGTCACTCTTGTGTGGATGGTGAATCCAGTGGCTCAAAACAGAGCATTGATGATGAGTTGGGTATTCCTTCTGTTGTTACACCTAGAGTAAGGGACCAGGGATGTTTTGAGAGCACCTGGAAGTGAGCCTATTTTGCGCAGGTCTACCAGGGTTAGGTATCCTGTGGATAGGCTGAAATATGATGGATTTACAGCCATTCACTATGCCTATATGGTCAAAGTGATACAGGAACCAGAACCCACTTCTTTTGAGCAAGCCATGGGAAATGAAAAATGGGAGAAAGCCATGGATGAAGAAATGGATGCCTTGGATGCAAATGCTACATGGGAATTGGTGCCTTTGCCTAAAGACAAGAATGCAATTGGCTGTAAGTGGGTTTATAAGATCAAGCACAATGCAGATGGTTCTGTGAATAGATACAAGGCAAGATTAATTGTCAAGGGGTATGCACAAACATATGGCATTGATTATCAAGAAACATTCAGTTCGGTTGCAAGGATGGCAACTGTAAGAGCAGTCATTGCTATGGCTGCATCAAAGGGATGGTCTTTACATCAGATGGATGTAAAGAATGCCTTCTTGCATGGTGATTTGCAAGAAGAGGTCTTTATGGAGCAGCCACCAGGTTATGTTCATGCTGTTCATCCTGAGTTTGTTTGCAGGTTGAAGAAAGCCTTGTATGGCTTGAAGCAAGCACCTAGAGCATGGTCTGACAAGATAGAACAGTATCTTGTCACCATTGGCTTTCAGATCTCCAAGGTAGATTTCTCACTCGATGTGAGAAAAACAGAGAAAGGGATTATGCTGCTTGTCATTTATGTTGATGATTTGATCATCACAGGTGATAGTGATGAAGATATCCTTCATGTGAAAATGCTATTGAAGCAGAAGTTTGAGATGAAGGATTTGGGAGCAGCTCTTGGGCATTGAGGTGATTAGATCACCAAGTGGGATACAGCTCTTGCAAAGGCAATATGGATTGGACATGCTGTCCAAATATGGGATGACAGGCTGTAAGCCTATTTCAGTTCCTTTGGAGTAGAATGTGAAGCTAAGCTCAGATGCAGGTGAGCTTCTGGAAGACCCTACTATGTACAGACGCATAGTAGGAAGTGAGAAATACAAAAAAGACTAGAAGAGGTGAGTCTTCTTTCTTTCACAAAATCTCGTTTTTGGTCTTTAACTCACAAAATACGAACCTACATTGCTCAAAGAGACTCACCTTCTTGAAAAACTTATTTTCACAGAAGCAAAGAGGAAGAAGGGTGGAGAGGGAGCACAAGTGTTAAGAGAGGGGTTGAGTAGTGGGCATAGGCAAAGAGGGAAAGAAGAGGAGGAAGAGGAAGAGGAAGAGGAAGAAGAGCAAGAGGAATCTGAAGAAGAGGGAGAGAAGAGGGAAATAGAGAATGAGCTTATGCGGAAATAGAGAATGAGAGAAGGGGGAAATAGAGAAGGGGGAACAGGAGAAGCATGAGCATGAGCATAAGCTCATGCTCATGCATGAGCATGAGCATGAGCTTATGCTTATGCTTAAGCATAAGCATAAGCATAAGCTCATGCTTATGCTATGCATGAGCATGAGCTTATGCAGAAGTAGAGAATGAGAGAAGGGGGAAATAGATACCACCATATCATGGATCCCCAACTTCTATGGCCGCTACAAGGGTTACATTAAGGCACTCCTCTAAATCAATCAAAGCATTCTTCTTTTTCTTTGGTTCTTTTTATGTGCTGGGTCAGATGCATCGATGTAGAGGCTAATGTGCATGTAGAAAGTGGATTTGTCAGTGACGCTCAAAAGTTAGTGATACTTGCACCGAAATGTGTGTTTGATCTGACAAGCACGTAGAGCACCAAAAATCAAGTGACTTTCCTTTTTGGAGCACCCCCAAATTCTTCTTGGATCAAGAGATACAGCTTGATCTAGGTGGAGGGGAAAAAGGAGTGCAAATGTGCTCAATGATGATGTGTTTGCGGTTGATTCAGATAGTGATTTTCACAGATAGTTTGAGTACATTTCTTGCACCATGTCTATGCTTAGCAACCTCAATCTGGAGGCATCTGCTAAGCTAGACAATTCCATTTATGGCACATAGAAATATTGAATGGAGACCATTCTTGTACTTCAGGACAAATGAGAGTATGTTGATGGATCTACACCTAGACCATTGGATGATCCAGCCATCAGTAGCTCTACTCCACTTGTTGTCACAACACCAGCAGTGGGATATCTAGCTACACCAGCAATTTTTGCACCTATAGCTGATCTTGCCATTGCCCGAGCACAGGAAGAATAGGATAAGAAAGATAAGTATGCATATCATCTGATCAAGCAGAATGTACAAGATGTCATGCTAGGACAACTCAACACCGTCAAGACATCAAAAGAAGCATGGGATATGAAAGATAAATATGCATATCATCTGGTCAAGCATAATGTGCAAGATGTCACGCTAGGATAGCTCAACACTGTCAAGACATCAAAACAAGCATGGGATATGCTCACAGCTCTCTACGAGTCAAAGAACACTTCCAAGATTCTCACACTGAGAAACCAAATCAACCAGAGTTTTCACATCAGTAATGAAACAGGTCATGCTTATGTACTTAGGATCAAAGACTACAATAGTCAACTCACAATGGAGAGACCATGAATCCAGCATCAATGGTTCAAGTCATCGTGAATGGACTAGAAGAAGGATATGAGAATCTAGTCCAAAGTATTGCCATTCAACAACAAATACCGACACTAGAAGAACTTCAGTTTACTTGGTGAAGAACTCAGGACACAAGCCATTCATGCATGCAAAGGTCATTCTAATTATTAGGCATTCACAGCTTCAAACAGAAGCAGAGGTAGAGGCAGGGGCAAAGGTAGATCATTCTAAAGAAATGGTCATCATCGGCAAAGTCAGAATTAGCATCAGCATCATCCTCGGCATTATCAAAATTAGCAAAGAAGAAATCATTCCAATTGAGGAAGATTCCAAGGACGAGGGAATGCATCCACCAACGTTTCAAACATCCAGTGCAACTATTGTCATAAGTTTGGACACTATGAAAGAGATTGTCGCAAGAAGCAGTACAACCAAGGCGGTCAATTCAGTAGCAATCGAGAGAATTTCCACAGAAGAGGCGATCGAGAGAATTTCCACGGAAGAGGAAATCATCGTGGTGGACATTATAGTCACAGTCATTATGCAAATGAACATGGGAATATGTTTCTTGGAAACGAGGAAATGTAGAAGATTGATACAATGTACCTAGACATTGATTGCAATGCAAAATAGGGTTTTAGCTATCAAGTCGACCAAGTAGATCGGGATCCTTGGTACATCGACAACGGTGCATCATCTCATATGACAAATCATCAGGAATGGTTCACAAAGATGAGACCATTAGAAGCTCAAAAGAATGTCATCTACACAGTAGATAATACACCAAATCTAGTTCAAGGGACAGGCATTATCCCTATGAACAATTTCAATAGTACGAAAGGATTGGTGAAAGATATACTCTATGTTCCAAAGCTCAGCAAGAACCTCTTGTCAGTAGGTCAAATGACAGAACACAACTATCGAGTCATCTTCAACGGAGATGAATTCACTATTAGAGACAAATCCAGAAGATTTCAGCCAGTAGGAAAAGGATTCAAGGAAGGACGCTTGTACAGAATGCTAGATATAGTACTAGGTTTGCATGGCATGTTAGCTCAACTGCATTAGATGCCACTATGTGCAAAATGGCACAAGAGATATGGTCATATCAATTTCAAGAGCTTGCTAGATCTCAAGAATTAAAATATGGTAGTTGGGATTCCTAAGCTATAGTTTCTTGGAAAAGTTTGTGAACCATGCTGCTTCGGCAAACAAAAGCGAACCAACTTTGGCAGAAGCACCTCTCGAGCACAAGGTATTCTTGATTTGATACATACATATGTATGGGGTTATGCCTAGAACCGCAGCGTCAATGGTTCACTTTACTACTTGACTTTCATCGACGACTACAACAGATATTGTTGGGTCTACTTTCTAAAAGAGAAATCTGAGGTCTTTTCCAGATTTATAGAATTCAAAGCCATGGTAGAAAACCAGATAGACAGAAAGGTAAAAGTCATGAGATCAGATAGAGGAGGTGAATACATGTCTTCAACATTCATGAACTTTTGTAGAAGTCATGGCATTCAAAGACAATTGACTTGTGCAGATACTCCTCAGCAGAATGCAAGAGCTAAAAGGAAGAATGGTTCTTTAGCAGACAGTGCTAGAGCAATGCTCAGTGAGAAGTATCTTCCGAAGTGGTATTGGGCAAAAGCAATAGCCAATGCAAACTACTTGCTTAATCGGCTTCCTACCAAACCAATTCAGGGTATGACACCTTATGAAGCATTCACTGGACACAAGCCACACATTGGCCATCTCTGCATATTTGGTTGCATAGCATATGCCTAGATACAAGATGACCATCGCAAAAAATTGGATGTGAAGTCACGCAAATGCATCATGGTTGGCTATAGTGAAGAAAGAAAAGCATACAAGTTGTATGATCCCATCAACCGAAAGGTCATTATCTCTAGAGATGTAATCTTTGATGAGGAATCAAAATGGAAAACCTCATACACACAGGAGATGGATTCACCGATATCACAATTATCTACAGAATAGGTTGATGAAGAAGAGCAAGAATTGCTAGAAACACCCCAAGAAGAACCATAACAACTCAGACAGTCTACTAGGGAAAGCAGACCACCAGCCAAATTGACATATTCTTAGAAAGGCAAAGCAATTTATGTTGAAACCACCAACTATGCTCTTATGAGTACCATCATGGCTACAGAAAGATCCAGTCTACTTCGAAGATGCAGTTGACAAGCCATAATGGCAAATTGCTATGAATGAAGAAATGGATGCTTTGTACAAGAATAATACTTGGGAATTATGTGACTTTCCACTAGGAAAGAAGGCCATAGCAAACAAATGGGTATACAAAGTGAAGTACAATCCAGATGGCAATATTCAAAGATACAAAGTGAGACTAGTTGCAAAAGGATTTGCATAGAAATATGGTCAAAACACACTATTCAAAAATTTTGGACTTGTGTAAAGTCCAATTTGAGAAATGGACTAAAAAACAGTCCAAAATTTTTGAATATACTAGTAATGTTTTTTTTTTAACTAGATTTGACAACTCAAAACAAAAGATTTGATGATTAAGTACTAAGGACATCAATGCATAACCAAATCTCTTACAAAGGTGGTCTACATAAACATCTTCATAACTTCACAAAAATCTCTTACAAAGGTGGTCTACATAAACATCTTCATAACTTCTTGTGAATTGAGCTACTATCACCTAAGAACATCAATAGATGACCAATTCTCTTAGAAAGGTGGTGTAAATAAACACCTTTATGTATAAGTGGTGTGCACACACCTTTATGACCATTTCTTTTAGAAAGGTGGTGTACATAAACCCCTTAGAAAGGTAGTGTAGATAAATCCTTTTATGTGTAAGTGGTGTACATATACACCTCACTTGGTATTAAAAAACACCCTGAACCACAATAATGAGAGTAAAGAAATAAAAAAAGTAGTACACTTTTTATTAGATATTCGCTTTACATAGAAGTTCAAAACTTGTGATTACGAAGCCGTCAGCCATCATGTTACTCAGTACCAATGTCCTCAATGCCAGGCCCTTGACTACTAGGGTCTTGACTAATAGGCTGCTCTAAGACTGGAGTCTTAGTAGCAAGGTCCTCAGTAGTTTGCTCTTCAGTTCCAAGCACCTGACTAGTAGGCTGCTCTAGAGTCTCATGGCCAAGTTCTTGGTGAGTAGGGACCTGGCTACTAGGTTCCATGGCCAAGTTCTTGGTGAGTAGGTTCTTGGTGAGTCTCATGGCCAAGTTCTTGGTGAGTAGGGACCTGGCTACTAGGTTCCATACTAGTAGGCTACTCTGGAGTCTGTAAGGTCATGGTTGAAGAACCATCTATGCCTCCTGGTAACTCCTCCTAGTCATGCTTTGCCTCGTCCATACCTTCTTTGAGTAAGGCTTCCTTGCTTGATCCACTTGCATGTCCTTCACCCAAGATCAAGCGTGCCTTCCTCACTTTTAATTTCAAGGGAAGTGCTTCCACCTCCTTAGCCTTACCTTTTCTTGTGACATGCTGTACTACTACTTCTTGCTGCCGCGAGCCTTCTCGTATGATGAGTGGAACCTCCTTGACTCTAGTTGACAATTGATCACCCTTATTCTTTGTGCGGATTTCTTCTTGGCATAAGTCATCGGATGCAGAGCTTTCATCCTCATCATCACCTGAGCTAGAATCATCACACTCACTACCCTCGTCTTCGACATTTTCCTCACTACCCTCTTCTTTGACATTTTCCTCTTCAAAGAAGGTAGTGCAACTGTAATATGTGTCAAGGAACTCAATTTGATGGGGGTTATCAATGACATTTACATTTCTACCTTGGCATAGCAATTTCTCAGCAGCAAAACCCATTCGATACAATGCTACTTCCCACCCATCATTCAGTAAATTCTTTGTCATCTCTAGTATCACATCAGGATCCATCGGCTTTCTGTAATCCACCATTGCTGCATCAAGCTTAACCTTATTGTCCTCAAAGGAATGAAGCTCGAGAGTCCTTAAAGGAATTTTGATTAGATTGCCACCACCCCTGGATAAGAAGCACATCAAGAAAGGGTGCAAGACTTGAATGGTAGTGCCTTCCAAGACAGTCATATGATTGCGTAGGACTATACCATGGTATACTTTTGAAAGTAAATACCCAAATGCAGATGTCAAAATCGCATACAAGGCATCCCTTTGTGATTATGATCTTTTCTTATCTGCCATAGGACCTTCTACGATAAACTGCACAAGTTCAACTATCCGTGACACTGCAAGGTCTTGCAATTCATATATGAAAAATACGCATGGCTTCTCCCAAGCATGACCGCTCATTGTTATGAAATGCTTTGTATCAATGCCATTGATGTGTGCAAATTTTGTATCATTCTCTGATAGCAGGATATCATAGGAGAAGCTGAATGGAGAACCATCATCTAAACCACCAATTGCTCTACCTTGGGCAGTGGATTGTAAGGACTTTTTCTTGATGTCCATATATTCTGTCTCAACAACCTTTGGCATTTTAGCTCTTAGATCCTTTGTTGGTATGGCATCTGCATCCATTGAAGCCAGCCACTTTCTAGCCTATGTCTTATCAAGGAGTTGACCTAGGCTAAGTGCTTTCTTCTTATCCACATCAATTGACTTGCTAGCTAACTCATCATCAGATTTCAATAAAAACAATAGTGCCGAGAGAGCAGCCTCACTTTGAATCATTCGGGTGACCACTTCATCCAAGTTGCTATGCTTGCTCTTCTTTCCAAAGAAGCAGTCACCACTTAGGATCTTCTTGCATACTTCTTTTGTTATTGCATCTGGAACAAACCTTAATGCTCTCCACCAAACAATAGACATCGGTTTCTTTATTTCTTTCCTCTGAGTTGCAGTGTGCTCTGGTGCCTCAAAGGATATCTTCCCTGTTTCATATGCTTGGCAAACATCCACCATGCTCTGAAACACTGAGTCCTCATGGAAGACAATGAAGTAACATCCCTGTATCTTGCAACGGCGGTGTTCAAATCCTTTGCCTCAACCTTATTACTTGGTATGCCTTGCGTATTGCTTACAACACCTTTCAAGCATCTATAGAAACGAGTCCTCTTTGCCATGTACTCAGATGTAGGTCTCCTGCCCTTCACTGTTTGTGGCTTTCCACAACCCATCCATAACTCCCTTGCCTTTATCAAGATCTCAAAAAGAGAAGAGCTTTTTTTCAACCTAAATGGAGGAGAATTCAGCCTTTCTGATTCTAGAATGTACTTCGAGTCATCGTTAAATATGCATACATGACAAATGACCCGTTGAAACTTTTCCATCCACTCAATCTGTGGCAAGTTTCCTTTTCTTCCCTCATCAAGGGCGATCCTGCAAGCTTCACAAAAGTGTTGCCCATCAATGGGCTCAAACCTGCATCTTTCCAAGAATCTATTCTTTGCCAGCATGTATCTCTTCTCGATGTCAGTCCCATATCAGCTTTGGTACAAAGCCTCTCCACGAACAAAGTCACTCCTTCTAAAGTTCTCAAAAGCATCAAGAAAGTCCACGCGCTTTTGAAATGTGACATCAGGCAATGTAGGATAATCTTCTTGAAGTCTCTTAAACGCCATAGGACGAAGAGTGATATAAGTGGCAACTGGAGTTCTTGTTTTCCTCGTATCTTCATACAATTTGCATGCAAATGTCTTATCTAGATTTCTTTGATTTGTGAACAATGAATCTCGATCAATAAGCATTGTGGCCATGCTGAATTGTGAAAATCCCCAAATGTACCCCTCATCCTCTAGAGGATGTAAGTCTGCCACACTTATAGAAAAGTCTTCAAGACTTGTATCTTCTTCTTGCGGATCCTCCTGTTCATCGCTATCCAATTTTTCGCTTGGTTTTAAATAACTTGCACTTGAATGATCTGCACGTGGAGTAGGAGTTATTTTTGCTCTCTTTCTGGGAATAGCTGTAGAACTTGAATCTGCTCCACGATCACTCCTTCTTGTTCCTATAGTTGCAGCAGACGATGGTGTAGGTATAGTTGGAGATACTGTAGTTACTACCGTAGATATTGTAGTTACTCTTGCCGGAGTTACCGTAGTTATCGCCACAGATATTGGTG
This sequence comes from Dipteris shenzhenensis, assembly GCF_047967505.1. Taxonomy (NCBI): domain Eukaryota; kingdom Viridiplantae; phylum Streptophyta; class Polypodiopsida; order Gleicheniales; family Dipteridaceae; genus Dipteris; species Dipteris shenzhenensis. The sequence continues at coordinate 23,784,065 of NC_141606.1, forward strand.
GTACAACTTGAGGGTTACATGTTATAGATGGTGTACTTACTGCTACTGAAGGTACAACACCACCACTTGCAAATGCATCCCACATTTTCTTCAATGCTTCTAAGGCACTAAGTAATTCTTGGGATCCCTCAATTGAATCTGGTAAGGGCTTCAAGAAGTGCTTGTGTATAACTCATAACTTGTAAACCACCTCGTCATTCTTTCCTTTGCACACAATTTCTATTAAATTGTTTTCTTTAATATTGATGTTTGAGACCATGCCACCATTTCTTACTGCCTCTGGAGAATATTTCACGCTTGAAACATTCTCTGCAGTGATCACCAAAAAATACTTTGATTTGTACTCCATAAAATACCAAGCATGTTCAAGGTATTTGAAAGACACCTTCGAACCAAAACTGGAAGCCATAGTTTTCTGAAAAACAATCAAAAATAAAAAATGAGAATTATAATGATTTTTAAACTCAAAATATTAAATAAATTTCTAATTAAATATTACTTTAAGTTTTATTTATTATTAATTTTTAAAAATTTTAAAATTAAATTAAATTTATTTTTTTTTTCATCTTATTTTATTTTATTTTATTTTATTTATTTTTAAATTTAACATTAAATTTAATTTTTTAAAATTTTTCTAAGTTTTATTTATTTTAACTTTTTTTATTTTTTTAAAATAAATTAAGTTAATTAATTTGTTTCATCTTTTTTTTTCTTTTTTAAATTAAATTAATTTAATTTCTTTGTCTTTAAAAATAAAATAAAAATTTAAAGCCCTTTGGGGGCTTAGGGTAGGGGAGGGGATTAACACCAACCTATTGCGTGCACAATAGGTTGGGGGTTAACCCGCCATCCCACCTCTCCGTTCCTCTTTCCCGCCTCCCGCTCCCGTTGACCCCTCTCCTTCCTCCCACCTGTCCCTCCCGTTTGTGCCCTCCCCGCCTCCTTGCTTGCCTCCTCTCCCTCCTCCCTCCCGCCTCCCTGCCTACCTCCTCTCCCTCCTCCCTCCTGCCTCCCTGCCTGCCTTCTCCCTCCCGACTGCCCTCTCCTCTCCCTCCTCCCTCCCCTCCTGTCCTCCTCACCGCTCCCCGCCTTAAAAAAGAGGGAGAAGAGGGGGGGAAGTGGGAGGAGAGGGGAAAGGAGCGGAGGGAGGAAGGGAGGGGGCCGATGGGAGGGGAGGTGGGGAAGGGGGAGGGGGCAACAGGAGGGCGGGAGGAGAGGAGAAAGGGGGGGTTAACGGCCGGGGAAGGGGGAGGGGAGGTGGGGAAGGGAGAGCGGGGCCCCCCACCTGTTGTGCACGCAACAGGTGGGGGGGGTATTATTACCCCCCCGCCCCCACCTGTTGCGTGGGGGGGGTATTATTACCCCCCCCCCCCACCTGTTGCATGTGCAACAGGTGGGGGGGGAGGTAACCCCCCCTCCCTCCTCTCCTCCCCCTTCCCTGCCTCCCCCTCCCATCGGCCCCCTCCCCGCCTCCCCTCCCTCCTCTCCTCCCGCCCTCCCGTCAGCTCCCTCCCCTCCCCCTTCCCCACCTCCCCCTCCCATCGCCGGCCCCCTCCCCTCCCTCCCTCCCACCTGCGACAGGGAGGGGAGGCGGAGAGGGAGGTGGGGAAGGGAGGGGCCGGCAGGAGGGGGAGGGGAAGGTAGGGCCGGCAAGGAGGGGGAGGGGCCGGCGGAGAGAGAGAGAGAGAGAGAGAGAGAGAGAGAGAAGGTGGAGGGCCAATATTTAGATCTTCAAACTCGATAAATTCACCTAAAAATTAACATGTTACAAAAGTAAGTGCAAAAGGAGACCTACGGGAACTGGTGCTATCACAGCCTAAGGTGAAAAGAGTAATTACCACAATGGCTAGCGCAATTCTGGTGGGTGTGTCTGTGATTGCCAGTGCTATGTTTCAAGGCTGGCTGCAACCACTACCGCTCGAATTCTCACCTCTAAATGGCTGTCCGGGTCCGCTAGCACTACGTAGCCACCGCATATACATATGAGAGTTCTGGATCATTAATAGTACAGCTTTCTTCTTTGCAGTTTCTATTAAGCTCACCAGTGCTGCAATTTCCTTGCCTACCTCCCTCTTCTTTAGCATCGATACCTTGCTTTTCTTGGCTTGCTCACTACTCGTCTTTGCTAAAGTTTTCTTTGTACTAAGTTTTATAATGGCTGGGTTAGGTGTTATTCCTTCTGGGGGATATAGGGCATTGGATAATCGTGTATGCGACATTTAACATTGTGGTCTAGGGGGAGTTTCTTTTTTATGATGAATGCCTTCTTTCACCCCACTTTTCATGTGCCTTGACTTTCCCAGTATAGACGGTGGATTTTTCTATAGCTGATTCCATGTAAACTAGGTGATTTGGTGGCTCTCTGCTACAGTGAGTGCCAACATGCCTTTGCTTCTTTATTGTTGCTAGAATGAGTGCCTTAGGGCCTTTTCTAGTAGCACTTAGGTTATGTTAGATATCTTAACATAACTAGTTCTTGTTAAGTTAAAGTTAACCTTAAAATGGAAATTACATTCCCATTGGTAACTCATTTTGCTTTGCACTAAGTGGTCTTAAATAAAACGTTCTAGGTATTTTTTATAGAAAATGGTATCTCTCATTGATCCAAAGTCACTTCTTTCAAGTTAAAGTCACAATGGATTCTTATTTTCAAGACCTTTCCATTGAGCACCCATGTTGTATAGTTCCAAGTTGATCTTGACCATGAAATTTTCTTAACAATACTTGTGGTATTGGAGTCATTACAAAACATGATGCATGAAGTAAATCCTTATGTCAGTTTTTTGGGCCAAGTGAGGGATGTTTTGGAAGAAGATCCTAATGAATCCTTGAAACTTATACTCTTGGAAAAAAGAGGTACTCATCAATATAATCTTCCAACAAACAGTGAAATTGTTGTTCTTATGATTGGAGAGAATGACGAAACAACAGACCACCGTGATATAGTGCTTCAAACAAAAGACAATGTTTTGCGTCATGTGTCAAATTTACACCCCTCTTACATGGCCCTAGATTATGCTCTATTATTCCCTTATGGAGATGATGGGTGGTACCCAAAATTGGTTCTAAATAGATCAAATAGCTCAAAAGTTCACATGGAGGAAATAATGTGTCACAAATGCAATTCTATTATGCAAGGCTCCAAGTTCATCAAGATGATTGTGAAGGTCTATTATTAGCAGGAAGATTGGTACAACAATATATTGTTGATGCATATGGTAGCATCGAACAATGTAGATTAAACAGGATCCACAACAATCAACATAAATTGAGAGTTGAAATGTATAGAGGACTTGAAGACATGATCTCTAGGGCAGTAGACAGTTGTCTTCCTATCCTTGGAAGGGCCACAGATAGTGTTAACTTCATCTTTTACTGGTGGACCAAGATAAATGCATCAATTATATCAGGATGCAATGGCTATAGTTAGGTATGGAGGAAAACCAGATTTGTTTATCACATTCACTTGCAACTGTGAATTGTTGTTTGGACAAATGGCTAACTATCGTCCTAATCTAATAGCACGTGTTTTTGCTCAAAAACAAAAATATCTTATGGATGACATTTTAAAGAATCAACTATTTGGAAAAGTGAAAGGATATGTTTACATCATAGAGTTCCAAAAAAGTGGCCTTCCACATTCTCACATCTTGGTAATTCTAGAAAGTGCACAGAAACTCAAGAATGTGAATGAATATGACAAAGTTGTTTGTGCTAAGATTCCTTGCCACAATAGCTACCCACAGCTATATGAGAGCATTTTAAAGACTTCTATCCATGGACCTTGTGGATCATGTAATCCAAAATCAATTTGCATCCAAAATCAAGCTGCATGCAAAATGGAAAATGTTCAAATACATATCCTAAGACTTTCTTAGAATCCACAATTGTTGATTCAGATGGTTACCCACTTTATAGACGTTCAAACAATGGAAGAACAACAGAAGTAAGAGGGTCTCCTATAGATAATCGTTGGGTTGTGCCATACAATCCAACATTATCTACAAAATATAATGCACACATAAATGTTGAAGTCTGTTCAACTATATCTGCCATTAAATATGTCTACGAGTATGTTTATAAAGAACAAGATCGTGCAACTGTGCAAATACAAAGAGGTGATCAAGAGATAGATACAATTGAAAAAAAAGATGAAATTAAGCAATATCTTGATGCACACTATGTGTCCACACTAGAAGCAATTTGGAGAAATTATGGATTTCCATTGCATGATGAGAAACCAGACATTCAAAGGCTTCAAGTTCATCTTCCAAATGAGCAAGATGTGACTTTTGCAGACAATGAAAATCTTCATGATGTCGTTCAGAATGAAGAAGGGAAGCATACAACACTAACAAGATGGTTTCATTGTAATACAATGCATTTACAAGCAAGGTCAACATTATCCATAGTTTTTCCAAAATATTGGGTTTGGTCAACCAAGGACAAAGTTTGGACACTCTGAAGACAAGGAAATACAATTGGTAGGATGTATTTTGTACCACCTTCTGTAGGAGAGCGCTACTACTTACGATGCTACTTTGCATTGTTCCAGGTATTAATTATCATTAATTATTCTAGAATTATTAATAAATATTAGATTAAATTTAAAATGTTAATCATATACAAGCTATACAATTTAACAATTAATTTCCTATAAAATAGATAATTTATTGATATTAATAGATTATTTTACAAAAAATCTTATAGGAGCCACCTCTTTTGAATATCTCCGACCTTTTGAAGGTGTTATGTATAACACATTCAAAGAGACATGTGTAGCTAGGGGATTATTAGAATCCAATGAAGAGTGGCATGAATGTCTGCATGAGGCTTCTCAAGTTCATTCAAGGCAAAAACGACAATTGTTTGCTAGTATAATACTCTTTTGTGAACCCAAATATCCCAAAGATTTATGGAGTTCTTTCAATGCATTATTTTCTGAGGATTTTATTTAAGATAGGTTCCAACAACATAATAATTACCTTGATGTTAGAGATATTGAAAAGATGGCTGTCAATAGTGCATGATTAGATCTCTAAAGAATATTGCAAGCAAGCAATAAAAACCTTAATATTGACTATCTTGATCTACCACTTCCTGATGAAAGCATTTCAAATGGAACAAATAACAATTTGATAATTGATGAACTTGGCTATATAAGGATGAGATGTCCCTACAAGCCCACAAATTGTGTGCAACACTTAATTCAGATCAATGGAGGGCATGTGATATTATTGTAGATGTAGTAAACAAGGAGCAAGGAGGTCTATTCTTCTTAGATGTACCTGGAGGCACGGGAAAAACATTTGTCTATAGATGCATGCTTTCACACTTTTGAGGGATTGGAAAAATTTTCTTGCCAGTTGCATCTTCAGGTCTTGCTTCATTACTATTGCCTAGTGGTCATACCGCATATTCTTGATTTAAACTACCTTTAAATTCAGATGAGAGCTCTACTTGCAAGATATCTAAAAATAGCCATCTAGCAGAACTCATAAGAAATACCTCTTTGATTGCTCTCATGTACATCAAAGCTGCAATTGAGGAAGTAAGCTATCGACCTCTAGGAGGAAGGGGGTTACCAAGCATCGACATGGATGTTCCTTGCATTGGTCTATAAGGTGGAGCTTGCGAGGCCACATAGCCGGTGAATATTGGGGGCACCTAGATGGTCGGAAGTTCATAATAGTTTCCCCCTTGGAAGTCTCGTGCATTTCCTTGTCCAAGATTACTCTCTGCAAAGTCCCTCATCCATGGGGCTTCATCCTCCATGTGCTCTGAGTCAAGGTGCCTTGTAAACTCTGTGGGTCCAGAGTCTATAAAGATGTCCTCAGTCCCTGCCTATGGCTCAGGGATAGGTTGTTGCTGGCCTCCCCTTTCTGTGGACATACTGGCAAAGGGGTTCTCCATTTCTATTGAATCCATTTGGCCCAACTGTCCATACATGTTGGATATTGTTCCTCTTAATCTGGAGGCTACAGAACGAGCCGGAGAATGAGGTGGAGCTATGGTGGTGTGGGGGGCTTCTAAATCCCTCAGGCTAGCAGGTGTCTTCCTCATGATTACTGTATCTGTGAACCCCAGCCTCATAAAATAGTCCATACTGCAATGTGGACTTCACATACCTGAGTATGCATCTAGCCGCATCCAAATGCAGTTTCCTTGGAGCCTGCATAAACTGACTTACCAATCCAATAGCATAGCTCAAATCTAGCTTGTATATAGTCATATAAATCAAACTTCCTACTATGCATCTATACATAGTAGGGTCTTCCAGAAGCTCACCTGCATCTGCGCTCAGCTTCACATTCTACTCCAAAGGAATTGAAATAGGCTTATAGCCTGTCATCCCATATTTGGACAGCATGTCCAATCCATACTGCCTCTGCAAGTGTTGTATCCCACTTGGTGATCTAATCACCTCAATGCCCAAGAAATAATGCAGCTCTCCCAAATCCTTCATCTCAAACTTCTGCTTCAATGGCATTTTCACATGAAGGATATCTTCATCACTATCACCTGTGATGATCAAACCATCAACATAAATGACAAGCAGCATAATACCTTTCTCTATTTTTTTCACATAAAGTGAGAAATCTGCCTTGGAAATTTGAAAGCCAATAGTCACAAGATACTATCCTATCTTGTCAAACCATGCTCCAGGTGCTTGCTTCAAGCCATACAATGCTTTCTTCAACCTGCAAACAAACTCAGGATGAACAGCATGAAGATAACCTGGTGGCTGCTCCATAAAGACCTCTTCTTGCAAATCACCATGCAAGAAGGCATTCTTTACATCCATCTGATGTAAAGACCATCCCTTTGATGCAGCCATAGCAATAACTACTCTTACGGTTGCCATCCTTGCAACCGGACTGAATGTTTCTTCATAATCAACGCCATATGTCTGTGCATACCCCTTGACAACTAATCTTGCCTTGTATCTGTTCACAAAACCATCTGCATTGTGCTTCACCTTATAAACCCACCTACAGCCAATTGCATTCTTGTCTTTAAGCAAAGGCACCAATTCCCATGTAGCATTTGCTTCCAAGGCATCCATTTCTTCATCCATGGCTTTCTCCCATTTTTCTTTTCCCATGGCTTGCTCAAAAGAAGTGGGTTCTGGTTCCTGTATCACTTTGACCATATAGGCATAGTGAGTGGCTGTAAATCCATCATATTTTAGCCTATCCATAGGATACCTAGCTCTGGTAGACCTGTGCAAAATAGGCTCACTTCCATGTGCTCCCAAAACATCCTTGGTCTTCCTTACTCCAGGTGTAACAACAAAAGGAATTCCCAACTCATCATCAATGCTCTGTCCTGAGCCACTGGATTCACCATCCACATAAGAGTGACCTACATTCACATCAAATATGGGCTGATCTACCTTCTCTTTTCCTTTTCATGATACATGCATACCACTATCTGCATTGCTTTGAGGAGATTCTCTTGATCTCAATCTGCCTATCCATGGTGAAGTATGTGAACCACTACTAGAGGACACTGTAAGTCCACTAATATTTTGTGATTGCTGCTGTGAATTCTATGCAGCATTACCATTTTGTACATCTACATCATCAATCACATTTACTGGTTTATACCAGCTGCTCATCTCATCAAAAACATCTCTACTCACTGTAAACTTACGAGTAGAAGGGTTATAGCATCTATACCCTTTTTGCTGCAAAGAATAACCAATAAAGATGCACTTCTCAGCTTTTGGATCCAACTTGGACCTCAACTCATTTTACACATGAACATAGGCAATGCAACCAAAAATTTTCAAATGAGAAATATCTGGTTTCCTACCAGTATACATCTCCTCTGGCGTCATGCCATGTATTGCTGTAGTGGGAGTCCTGTTCATTATGTAGACTGCTGTAGCAATTGCTTCAGCCCAATAATAATCTGGTAGGTCTTTTTCATTTAGCATGGCTCGAGATACCTCTCCAATATGCCTATTTTTCATTTCTGCAAGTCCATTTTGCTGTGGGGTATGACTGCATGAATATTGCTGCTTTATGCCATGCTCCTGTAGGAACCTTGCAAACTCATTTGAGAGGTACTCTCCCCCTCCATCTGACCTTAGGCATTTTATTTGCAGGCCTGTTTCTTTTTCAACCATAGCTTTAAAAGCTTTGAAATTCCCAAACACTTCACTTTTCTTTTTCATAAAATGCACCCAAACTTTTCTGCTGTAGTCATCAATAAAGGTGACAAAATAATGACAGCCTCCAATAGATGCAACTTTAGTAGTCCACACATCAGAGTGGATTAATTCCAATGGCTTCTTACTCTCTTGAACATGTCTAGGAAATGGTTTCCTTGCCTGTTTTCCAAATTGACAGGCTTCACATACCTTATGCATTTCTGCAACCTTGAATTTAGGCAATCCTGCAACAATATTTTGGGCCTGCATTGATTTAAGTCACTGTACATTAACATGACCAATGCGTTTATGCCAGATATCAATATCTGCAACTACACCGGTCCCATGTGCAAACATTGCTACACTCAATTCAGGCATGTCTGCATCCAACGTAAACATCTTGCCCTTCTTCTTGCCTTTTGCGATCAAGCAACCGTTATTTTTCATATCCTCAAAAAAGCATCCATGAAAATTAAATCTGACCTGCAAGCCCTACTCAACCATTTGACCAATAGAAACCAGGTTCTTGGTGATATTCGGGACATGAAATACATTAGACAGGTATTTCTTTTTCCCACCTTGCATAGACAAAGGAATTTTACCAATCTGCACAATAGGATGTGCAGTATCATCACCAATCTCCACAAATCCTGGTCTTTCCATTTTCCTTACATCCTGCATCCATTCTGCATGACCTATCATGTGATTTGATGCACCTGAGTCAACATACCACACATCATTACTTTCTTCTGCACTTGTCACAGAATTGGTCATGTGCTGCACCATAAACAAATGCTCATTTCTGTCATCACCCTGTCTACTAGAGGATGCATAATTGCCTTGCTGCAATTTTCCATTCATAATGTCATTCTACTTTTTGTAGTAGTCTTTAGCCATATGACCCATTTTACCACAGTAGTAGCATTCAACATTGTTGTTTGCATTTTGGCCTCTCTGCCATCCACCACGACCTCTTTGGCTCCCCCTGCCTCTAGAGTTACCACGTCCTCCTCCAAAGGACTGGTTTTCTTGAGTTTGCTGCAAATTCTGATTTCTACCATGGCCTCCAGATCAGCCTCCTCTACCTCTGCCTCTACCTCTTCCAGCATTTGAGTAGAAGACAGTTTCTTTTGAAGTTCCTCCTGAAGAAGATGCACCACCATTTCTCTGCTCTTCAGAAATTAGAAGGGCAAACAACTCTTCAAAATCAGGAAAATTTTCACGGGCGGCAATGGATGTCCGGAACTATGCATAATCCTTTCCCATACCATTCAAGGTCACAGAAACTAGATCATCATCTTCCACTGGAGACCCAATGGAAGCAAGTGCATCTGCAATTTTCTTCGCCTTCATGTGGTAGTCATGGATGCTCATATTTTCTCTCTGCACATTGTGCAACTCCTGCTTGAGTTGCATTTTCCTGGCTTGCGTATTTGTGTTGTACATTTTTGCCAAAGTATCCCATGCCTCCTTTGGCATACTTGCATCTTGAATATGCACAATCATAGAATCTGAAATATTGAAGACAGCCAATACATAACTTTTCTGGCTCTCTCATGCCATCCTTTAAATGCCTGCATTTCTTGTTGATTGGGAACATTAGGAAGAACTGGTTCTTCTTCATTTCTTGTAATGAACTCCCAATAGCCTTTTCCCATAAGGAAATTCGTCATTCTAAACTTCCATGCTTGGAAGTTGTTCTTGTCAAGCTTTGTAGTGACAATCTGTGAAAGAGAATCAGACGCCATTACAGAACAATGCAAAATATTCTGTCACTACAAAAAACACAGCTTCTGCCTCACACGGGAAAATCTGCAAAACTAATGAAAGTGGTATTTGACCACACAATCACTTCCTAGTGACGATTTTTGCATGAACAGGCAATAAAGATGATTCTATAACTCCCAGTATCTCTGCGCATAGGCACAAGATGCAATTTCTGTGGCAACTTTTCACTGATCTGTAGAGCAGTGGTCGCATAGCAAAAACAGGGCCTTTTTCTCAATGCTTGCGGAGAACTTTTGCCTCCAAAATGGGCCCCGAAATGGCATATATTGCCATTTTGCCACACCACGAAGGGCGTCTCAATCTGAGACAATGCACTCTTGCACTTTTCGGCTGTGCTACCTGCAGAGATCTGCTCCCAAACTCGAAAAAGGAAAGCAACACTGGTCCTCTTACCAAGACACCACGAACTTGGTTTGCTTTCTTGAGCTCCTTACCATGAACTAGGCTCTAATACCATGTGAAGATAGTGGGAGAGAAGGAAGGAGTCTCACTTGCAGCTTTATCACATACATAATGGGGGAATACACACAAAGGTGGAGGCTGAAAACAGTTTTCCTCTTCTTAGTTGTGAAAGCCAAAAGAACTCTAGTACAAAGAAATAGAAGAACCCTATATGTGGGTCTCAAACCAAACTCAGCTAAGGTGGCATACTAACTGAGCCACGAACGAGTACATAAGGATAGCTATCATCCAGCTATTATTCATGGGCGGTGTACCAACCACATCTATAGCTAACAAGTCGGTGACATAAATGCACAACAGTCACCTTGGCGTATCACGAGTGGAGCTCGATATCTCAACACCATGTGCCACCTCAGCACACAAAGTGCCAGCAAGGCACAGTTGCCTCTTTATAGGCACAGTTGTATTCTACATGTGACTCTCAATCTGCCACATCACCATAGGCCAGATCATCAATTTGGACCCCCTTCTTGGATCAAAATTTGGCCATCCTTCTGGGAGCCATAACTTTTGATCCAGGGGGAATTTGGAGGTGATCCAAAAAGCAAAAATGATTGCCAACTTGTGCTCTACGCAGTGAGCACCTCAAATTTGCATTTTGAGTTTTCCATAGTTAGCAACATTCAATCCTCATCATCGAAACCACTCCTGATCCTTTGCAGTACACCCAGCACTTAAAATGAATCAAGATAAAATTCATTTGCTGCATTTATTGCATCAACATGTAGTCTAGCTATAGACTAGCACTACCATAGAGGAGATCCAACTCCCCCAAGCCAAGTCAGCCATTGCCACATTACCCATTAGTTCCCAGCGGTGTTAGTCCCATCGGATCTATCATCGGTATTCACTTTCACACATCTGGTCAGTAGTCCTCTTGGCATTTGGCACTTCATCACTCAGTGTCACACTTGGCAGAGTGATCTTCCTTCTTGGATTTAGGATTGTTGCACCTTTGCATGCACACATGCCACCCATGTACAGTCACATTTGTTGACTATTTTTGGCATTGGTTTCCATACACATAGATCAACCTTGTACAACCTCTTGGCTACACCTGACACGCAGTTGTCATCATTCTACTTCGGGCTTGATCCTTGGCACACAGCAGTTCTCACATGACTTGGTTCTGATAGTTTAGCATAAGCCCCCTAGTGGCAGCTCCTTTACAGTGTTCTCATGGATAGACACTCTTGCCGATACACGGGTAAGCCTCTTGCACAGAGCACCAGACCGCCTCCAGCATGGAGTTATCCACATCACTTCATTGATGATACACCAGTCATGACTCCGGACGAGATCCGTGAGTGGAAAGAGAACCTACTTCGACCATTCATTGCCATAAGGTATGTACCAGTCTATGATGCAGAATCGAGCCTCATTGGCCTTGATAGATCAGATGCAATTGCAGATGCCTCAGATGCTAGCATGGATCAGCCCACAGTTTTTTATCATGCACATTCCTCGATAAGCCCTTAGCATGAGGCACACTTCTTGGTAAGCCCTCAGCATGAGGCACATTCGATCGTAAGCCCTCAGCATGAGGCATATTTGATGGTAAGTCCTCAGTACGAGGCAGTCCCATCTACATCAGCACAGGCTAATGACAAAACATGCGTGCCTCAGGATCTATGGGTGCTCTAAGGTGGATGGAACGTATGTGGAAACATGATGAAGAGAGTGCTCATGACATGTATCTCAAGTCAATTAGGTTCCAAGATAGATTAGCTTGGACTCATAAAGAGAATCTTGAGATAGTGCAAAGTGCTTCATTGATATTACTTCAAATGAACCTCCCTTTTATAGGTGAGGGTACTTACATCCATTTGCTTGCTCACATGTGGGATGTCTCCTCCATGCCATGTGGCAGGTTTCCCTTTACTCATACCTTTGCTCTACATGTGCTCATGGCACCACAACTCTCAACACCTCCCCTTGGTGCCATGATCCTTTGGCTACTGCAAGGTGGTTAGATGTGAGTTACAAATCCATCACCCCCCCTTAGTGCTTGCATTGCTACTTAAGGTGGTCAAGTGTGGCTTTTACATGTCAATACCTCCCCTGGGTGCCTACATGGCTACTCTCAGGTGGTCAGGCTTGATTTACAAAATATAGGCATACATTCCATTTATGTCACCTTTGGGCTCATGGCTTGATGATGAATCCACGTAGTTGACTTGTTGATTCTTCAATCTGCAATCTTCTTCCTTGTGTCCCAGCTTCTTGCAATGGTGACACTTTGGTTTGTTCTTCAATTTGCAGTCACTTTGATAGTGACCCATCCTTCTGCAATGGTAGCATTTCACTAATGTTTTACTGAATAGTGCTTGTTCTTCATTATAGCTGTTGCGTGTTGATGTCGATGTCGATGTCGATGCCTTCAACTCTCTTTCTTTTTCGAGAAGAGAGGATACACATTCTTCAAACTTTGGATCTAGCAAATTCTTCAAAGTGGTTGTCAATGCACTATACTCTGTAGGCATGCTTTTAAGGAGAATTGCAAGTGCATCTTTCTCTCCTACTTTTGCATTTATGCCCTCTAGTTGAGTCATAATGCTTTTGATTTTGTTGACAAATTGTGCCATGGATTCATTGAAGCCCATGTGCATACCATAAAATTCAATCTTAAGATGGATTTCTTGGTTTTTGGCTTTTGCACCAAACACTGTGTTCAACTCTTCCCATGCATCCTTGGCATGATCCTTAGAGTCTATATGATGAATTATATTAGGACCCAAGTGCAATCCAATGAGTGATAGTGCTGCTTCATCTTTTTCCTTCCAAGCATCATTTTGTGCAGTGGGTATGTCTTCTTTTACAGTCTTCCAAATCTTTTGGTGCATCAGGAGATATCTCATTTGTGTAGACCATGTGTGAAATCCATCCCCGGTGAACTTCTCAACAGTTGGGGTGCGGATTGCCATTGCAAAGGTCTTACCAGTTTGATGATACTTTCAAATTTGGCAGTGTCTAATTGCATACAAAAAATTCGAGTTGACAAGTACATAGAGCTCAAAAAGATGATCAGTTTTCCTTTTTGGAGCGTGTGCAAATTCTTCCTGGATTGCAAGTTATGGCTTGTTGAAGCTTTTGTGAAGAAGAGGGGCCTTTGATGATGTGGCACAGGGATTCACATGCTGAATTCCATACTGTGCTTAACAAGAGGCTGTGTGCTTAGAATGCATTGTGTTGACTAAACCATTGACTTAACCCAGCTTGAAAAACTTGACTGGTGAGTTAACATAACCAGATGGGCTCAACCAAGGTTATAGACACTCAACCATGGTTAGTTTCTATCTTGCCACGTGTCAGATTCAAAACAAGACTTAGACAAGGTAACCTAACTACCACTTGGAGTCAGATCTACAGCGATGGCGATGGAGGCATTCCGCTGTATTCTAGAGCAGACAGAGGAATTCTCTTGATCCGTGCAATGGCGAGGTCTTCTAGAAGACGCAGAGCTTTCGGGGCTTGCGTGGCTGCTGGTTGCTGAGTGCGTAGACGATCAACTGACGCGTTGAGTAGCCTTAGTCGATCAACGATGTCAACCGGTGGAGGCGACGCAGATGATGATCTCCATAGCTGTAGGGTCACGTGCGAGTCAGACGAGCTTGCAGAGAAGAGGCTAGGTGATCTGAAGCAATAGATGGTCGAAGGAACTTGGCACTATGTGCATGAGAGGTGGACGACGTTCTATCTTCTCCGATTTGCAACCCGTGTGGTCATTGCTGGTTGGCGTCTGGAGCAAAGGCGTCGTTGTGCCTGAAGTCCTACTAGCGCTGCTACTGGTTGAGTCACGCAGAGTTTGGCTATCGTCCCGTGGAGATCCAACTTGAAGGTTGGAGGTGCGCTGAGGTTTGTTGCAAGCTGATGCTAGATGACTTCAGCCGTAAGAGCTTGTAGGAAATAGCGGCTATTTTGGAGCCAGTGCTGGCTTTAAATTCGAGCTAGGGTTGTGCTAGCTTCATTGATGGTGATGCTCGTTGGTGCTTGCATGCTGTAGCTGCATTGGAGCAGAAGCTTGTGTTTGTAGATGGAGCCGTGGAGACCTTGCATTGAGATGGTCGAGAGCTTGTTGCTTCTAGGATAGGATAGACTTGTCTCTCTTTCTCTCTCCCCTTAAGGATAAAATGGAAACTAACATCTCTTTCTCACAAGAACGGAATGATGAGAACTCTCATGGATTGGATGGATGGAAAATTTCACAAGAAGAATGAATCTAGATCTCTCTTACAACTCAAGAAACACTCTAAAGAACTCTCTAGATCTAAAACTAATCTTACCTAAAACTAATCTAGGAATGGGAGCAATCCTAGTGAACTACTAATGAGCTAAACTAGGAGAGCTAAACCTATGCTCTGATACCATGACAAAACATGCGTGCCTTAGGATCTATGGAGCGCTCTAAGGTGGATGGAACGTATGTGGAAACATGATGAAGAGAGTGCTCATGACATGTATCTCAAGTCAATTAGGTTCCAAGATAGATTAGCTTGGACTCATAAAGAGAATCTTGAGATAGTGCAAAGTGCTTCATTGATATTACTTCAAATGAACCTCCCTTTTATAGGTGAGGGTACTTACATCCATTTGCTTGCTCACATGTGGGATATCTCCTCCATGCCGTGTGGTAGGTTTCCCTTTACTCATACCTTTGCTCTACATGTGCTCATGGCACCACAACTCTCAACAGCTAATTCTAGTGATGTACAGCCATCACATTCATGCATAGATCTGACTCCATCTACTATCACATCATATGCAAATACTGAGCAAGAGTTCACCTATGATCATGCAGTTATTCAGTAGGTAAGTCCTCAGCATGAGGCACTCACATCTTCTGCCACATGCAGAGATATATGCCCCAGTGCATTCAGCTCTTCAGGTGATTCCATTCTAGCATCCATCACTGATGCTTTCACCTCTAACATAGAGCATACCTTGGGCTCAGTTCCCTTCAACAGTTCAGATCAGCAGATCAGTCTTCAGGACATTTCAGCATCGTCTCACTCATGCCACATTGCATCCTTGGATCCAGTTATGACGACGACTTTCGATCGATAAATCATTCCTCAGTATGAGGATACTTATGCATCAATACGGTCCTGCTCCAGTGCAGTAGACATCATCAGGTTCAGCCATAGCACAACTTGGGGAGACTCAGTGTTTCATCATGCACTTATGGCTATCGTATACAGTCCATACTTGATGCAGATCAGTGGTTGGATCCAGGATTATAGATCAATCCCTAGATCAGCATTCGGCACCTCATTCGCCTCAGGGACATCTTATGCACTTTCAGTTGTATTTCAAGCTTCTAGGCCTTTACACTGTCAGCTCCTTCTCGATGAGCCTATGACAGATGCTACATCCCATGTCGATGGATGTTTAGCCATGCACACAGCAGACGACCTTCAGCTCATGACAGTTGAGCATACAGGTTGGACAGGTACCTATACCTTGTCATTTGTGTGGGCCTCTTATTAAGCAGAGCAATGTATCATACCTACACCTTCGGCCCTAGATTTTCAGCCCCTGGATCACTCTGTCCACATCGACTATGTAGTCTTCTTGGACCCCGCATCATTCGACAGAGATTATACTTCTACTGCAGCATACCTCACACATTGCTGTCAGTTCTTTTGGGTTGGTGACAACCTCATATGTCACAACCTACCGGATTGTTTCTCCATAGCTACATTGACTACATCCGGATGCCTCTTCTTCAGAGCAACTGCACAGTCCACGATGACTCATGACATGTTCAGCCTTGACATGTTCAGTACGCAGCCATACATGCAGACATTCACGCAGTCATCTTTTGATCGACCAGTCTTTGATCCAGGTGAACTTGACTTTCTCCATATTTCCTTCCTCTTCCTTTTGGCCTATCTTCTGGGTTTTATTCCCAAAGGTGAAGGATGACCCACAACTTAAGACGGGGAAATCCACGATATGTATAGGATCGTAAGTTGTACTCATTGTACATGCTTCCACTTTGTAGTCACTGTGCTCACATACGCACATACTACTCTGATTTCTTTTCAGTTTTGGATGCTAGCATATGCACCAAAAAAAATCCACAAAAAGGTCTTGTACATGTACCCTCTACTTACCCAGTGCAATTTAAGACGGGGTGTTAAAGATAGTGTAAATTGCACTATCCACATAGGGCATAGGGGCAAACCCTAACCCTAACCCTAAGGGGTTCACATGTATATCTTCATGTTCATTGTCAATACACTTAGTGTACAAGTAGCTATATCGTGTACACTCCTCTCTCTCTCTCTCTCTCTCTCTCATTTTTGTCAACAGAGATCAACATAGGGATATGCATTTTTCCTTGGTCAAGGTGCTATATCATGGTTGCCAAACAAGCAGCCAACTGTTTCTTTGTCTTTGACTCCAGCAGAATATAGGGCACTCACTACAGGTGTATGTAAGGCTATATGGCTCAGAAGACTATTGTCAAAAATAGATTACTTTGATGAGTCAAAGCCAAAAACAATATACTGTGATAATTAATCGGCTCAAGCATTGGCCAAGAGTCCAATATATCACTCCAAGACAAAGCACATTGATGTCAGAGAGCACTTGATCAGAGAAAGAGTGTTACTTGGTGACATCACATTGCAGCATTGTCATAACAAAGAGAATATTGCAGACATTTTTACCAAACCACTTAGTAAAGAGATTTTTGAGAAACACTAACTAGTTGACACAAAGGAAGGACATTCCCATTAAAGGGGTGTGATGGAATGTAATGTTCACTCCTTCTTCGATTCCCCATAATCACCATCTTGAGGGAAGGTATACTTCATGATGTTGATCTTGAGGGAAGGTGTTGAGAGATCATGCTCAACATCATGTGATCATATGTGCATAGCACCATCATGTGATCATATGTGCATAGCACTAACCCAATAGAGTGCTATAAAGGAAAGGGTTAGATGCCCTATCCCTAACCCTAAATGGTCTGGTATATATTCTACATTTTCAACTAAATCTAGTGTACAGTTAGTCATTTTGAGAACATAGTCAAGTTTTGGGGTTTGAACACATGGATCAGTGGTCATTTGCACAGATGAGAATTGTGAAAGTTACTAATGATGGTATGGATGATAAAGCAATGTCATTGGATGGTCCCTATTATGAGGAAGGAAAAGATTTGAGATGGAGCATGCAATTTTTCAAGATTAAAAAAGGACATGTGGTTTTCAATTATCATAAAGATAAGGTATGCTACAATTTCAAAGGACTTAAAGAATAGGCCAACGAGCCAAGATTTGTCCCTTCAAATGTGGATGATTTCAATGGACTCAAGTATAGAAGTGACATCTTATCAAGAATGGATGAGTTCATTGGTACCAAGAAAGGTAAATAACTCGAAAGCAATGCCTTATCTAGATTGTATGAATTCATGCATATTAAGAAAGTCAAAGACATCAAAAGTATTGTCTCTTCAAAATTATATGATTTCAATGCTATAGAAGTGACATCTTATCAGGAGTGGATGAGTTTAGTGGTACTATGAAGGCAAAAGATTTTAGAAGCGATGTCTTACATGGAGTCAATGAATTCACGCACGTCAAGAAGGATAAAGATATCATCAGTGTTTTTCCCTCAAAATTGGATTATTTCGATGCACTTAGCTATAGAAGTGATATCTTGTCGAGAGTGGATGATTTCATTAGTTCTGAGAAATAAAAGGTTTCAAAAGTGATGTCTTATCTGGAGTGGATGAATTCACACACATTGACAAGGAGCACAAAGAGTTAGAAAGTGTTGGCTTATCAAACATGGACGACATGGATATTGACTTGAATGGTTCAAAGATTGAAGGAAAAAGAAATGAATACCTACTCACGAGGCCCTCTTGCTTTTTGGTAAATGACACAAAAAAGCAAAGAATTGGACAATAGATAAAGCCTCAGATAAATGGAAAACGTATTTTCAATAATGCATATCACATTGCCACAGGATTATCACATGGCATATACTGGGATTTGGCACAAGAAGAGCCTCAACAGTCTCGGCAACATCAATTTTAAAAGACACATTCATGAAAGTGCTTTACCTCAACCCCATCTATCTGAAATGCATCTTCTGATAGGTTTGTCAAAAAAAGACATATTTAAGTCAATTGGAGAAACACAAAGGCAAAGAGGGCATGCTCCAACATCTTTTCACAATTTGTATACTCTTTGGAAGAAGAGCTTTGGACATATTAAAACTCCAAAGAGGCAAAAAATGTCAAAGTGCAGTGATTGTGATTATCTAAAGCAAGCACTTGAGAGTGCAACATCTCCAAAACAAAGAGAATCATACAAACAAAAAATAGAATTTCATCATGGAATTGTTCGGCATTCTAGACTAAAATATGCATTTTGGAAGGATCAAGCTATTTCTCATCCAAATGAGTGCATGTGCGTTATTATAGATGGTATGGATTAGAACACAACAACATTACCTTGATTCATTAATACTCCACCTAAGATACAAGGAAAATACTTTTTGAAGGAACATCTACATGGAGTGTTAGTGCATGGATTTAAGTTCTTTACAGATAGATGGATTGACTCCTTGCATCTACGTGATAGCAATCAAGTTGTAACATCCGTTATGAAGGCAATTCACAGTGTACATGCAGAAAAAGGTCACGTACCAACAAATTTGAGAATACAAGCAGACAATTGAGGATGAGAGAATAAGAATGTACTCTTTTTTTCATTTTTCTCAAAGCTAATCACTCATCAAATCTTCAATGAGATTGAAGTTGGGTTTTTGTTGGTTGGACACACACATGAGGATATCGATCAAGTTTTTAGCATAGTCTTAAGAGATTTAAAACACAAGGACATGGAGACAATGGGTGACTTGATAAGACTCCTTTGTACAAAGACTCATCGAAAGCAATATTTCTTGTAAACATATGACAATGTAAAATTGCAAGCATAGCTACTACTAGTTTTGGAGCACAAAAGAGTCTCCCATGTCTCTTGTCTATTTAAACCTTTTAATTTTTTGAAACTACAAGAGTGTTATAGTTTTCCACATTAAATTTTAAGTGCATTCTTTTGGATATATTATTAATAAGTATTTATTTTGTAAGTTATTTTTCATGAATTTAAATTAATAACTCATGATTTTTAAAAAAAAGAATAGGATTCTTAAAAACAAGAAGTACAAAAGTAGGATTTAATCAAAGTTTTTGCATTTTTAGTGCAACATTATAGAGACGGATTGTGAAATTCATTATGTGGAAATGAAAGTGCCAAAAAGTGAGCTTTTGATTGTCGAATGAGATTTTCATAAAGTGAACTTTTCATTTGAGAAGGATTTTTGGGATTAGTCCAAAAGTAGACATATGAGTGCAAAATTAATGAAATATGTGTTAATCCCAAAAAAATTATTCTCTAATGTGGTGAATTGCATAACGGGTATGGACTGAAAAGGTGATGAGATGTGCAAAATATGCCCATCATAGAAAGGATTTATTTGATTTGGCTATTGCTTGTACAATTGTTACTATAAAATTTTGGAAACTTACTCAAATGTAGTTATGGGGAATGGTTAGATGGTGAACTATTTTTGTTGGTGGGCCTACCAAATTCAAACACACAATTTCATCTATTGTTAGAGTGCAAGCCTTGTGGTTCATTTGGAGTGCCAAGAATGATTTTTAATTTAATCAAGGAAGTACTAATGCTAAACTTCTTTTTCTAGAATTGATTAACGTGAAAAGCATAGACTTGATCAAGCAATGAGGATATACACTCAAGACCATGATCAAATATTTAGATAAATTATAGAACATGAAACTGCTTATTTGAGATCTACCTCTTTTGTGTGTGAGTTTAAAGATGCTACTCAAGTGGAACAAAAGTGGGATGATGTTTCTCCATACTTGATTGACTTTGTTTTTACCAAGTTTGGTTTACTGATGGACAGTCTACAAGATGCTACTATGTACTCTCTACCAGTGATCTATTTTGACAGATGATACTCTGTTTTTCTTAGGTCAAGAGGAGTCATCCTTTCTTTTATGAGGTTTTATTGACATGGTATTTCCCATGGGAAAATTTTGAAATGGGAACTCCGTATGCAAAATCTTTTGATAACAATGAAAAATACCAAAATACTTATTTAGCTCAAAATGAAAAAAAAGATAGGAATATGTGTTGTTGCAAAATACATATGGACATTTACCTGGCTAACAAGTTTTGAATGACTTGATATGTAGTCATGTTGGAGCATTGCTTCAAGGATCTAAATTCCCATGTCTTAGAAATGATTGCTTAGTTTATATGCCACCTAAATCCTCATCATGTGTTGCAAGAAAGACCAAGTTTGGTAGCCTAATGTCCATGTGGGAGCCCTGGCGAGGGGGGTGGGCACTATGTAAAAACCCCATATAGCATGTGAGATCAAGGGGTATTAAAAAACACCCCTACCTATAGATTTTTATAACCTATATACACCCCTTCTATAAATCTTGAGATGATTAAAGTATCCCTTATGTATGAAAATTTAGACTTTTTGAATTAAAAAACCCCTTATGTATGTATATTCTTTGTAACTCCATAAAAATGTGAACCCCCTTCTATCAATCTCGCATGCTATCTTACATATTTCTAGTGACCCCCCTTGGGGTGGGAGCCAGTGCTCTATCCAAAGGGAGAATTTGAGTGGCACCCCATTGAGTGTCACAAATGGTCACATTGTGGTGTGAAGGTGAAGCACCAAGTCTATCTGTCCAAGTGAAATGAGGGAAGACAATATGGTTTCTATAAAATGAAGGAGCTTTGAACATGTTAATATTGAAGGATCTGAAAAAAAAACATGGCTACTACAATACAAGAGCACTCATACGAGGAGACTTATAGATCACTTGAGTGATATGATCAATATATGAATTTTTGCACACGTGTCAATCCATCATGTTTTGAGGCACGTACAAAGTATCTTGCCCATCAGATGTGGTTCGCATTGGCGATCATGGGTTAAACCATTTTTTCACCTAGTGTGGCACAAATTGTCAAAAAACATGCCTCGAGGTGTGTTATTCAAACCCGCACGTATCGGATGGGAACTCCCCCTTATACGTGCATAAATACCACCTATTTTGAGTTAGTTGTAAAGTAACATGCCCATCGTATGTGGTTTGTATGGTCGATCATGCATTAAACCATGGTTTTCACATAGTGGCATGCACAATCATAAAAAAACACTCTCCGAGGTGTGTTATTCAAAGCTGCATATATCCGATGGGCATCCCCCTTTGCATGTGCATCAATACCACCTAATATTTTAATTCAAGTTCAAAGTATCATGCCCTTCGAATGTGGTTTGTATGGTCGATTAGACCATGTTTTTCACCTAATGTCATGCACAATCGTCAAAAAACACACTTCGAGGTGTGTTATTCGAACTTGCACATATCCCATGGACATCCCCCTTTCCATGCATGTAAATACCACCTATGTTGAGACACGTGCAAAGTATCATGCCCATTAGATATGGTTCGCATGGTTGATACCCATCAAACCATGTTTTCACATAGTGTCATGCATAATCATCAAAAAACATGCTTGCAGGTGTGTTATTCAAACTTGCATGCATCCAATGGACATCCCCCTTTGCACATATGTCAATACCACCTATTCTGAGGCACGTGCAAATTATTGTGCCCATAGGATGTGGTTTGTATGGTTAATCATGCATTAAACCATGTTTTTCAACTAGTGTCATGTATAATAGTTCAAAAACACGCCTGAAGGTGTATTATTGGAACCTACATGTATCCGATGGGCATCCTTCTTTGCATGTGCAACCATACCACCTATATGGAGCTGCATACAAAGTATCGTATCCATCAGATTTGGTTCACATGGTCTAGCACACATGAAACCATGTTTTTCACCTTATGTCATACACAATCATCAAAAAACACGCTCTTAAGTGTGTTATTCGAAGGCGCACATATACGATGGGCATCCCGCTTTACATGGGTGTCAACCCCAACTATGTTGAGTCAGGTGCAAAGTATTGTGCCCATCGAATATGGTTGGTATAGTCGATCATGCATGAAACCATGTTTTTCACGTACTGTCCTACACAATCATCCAAAAACTCGCTTCCAGGTGTGTTATTCACACATGAACGTATTCAATCAGCACCCCACTTTGCAAGCACATCAATATCACATATGCCAAGGCACATACAAAGTGTCATGCCCATCGGATATGGTTCGCATGGTCGATCACCCATCAAACCATGTTTTTCACCTTAGGGTGTCATGCACAATCGTTAAAAAACACGCTCCTAGGTATGTTATTTGAAGGCACACATATTCTATGGGAATCATGCCTTGCATATGTGTCAATCCCACCTATATCAAGGCACATGCAAAGTTGGTGCAAATAGGATGTGTTTTGCATGGTCGATCATGCATTAAACCATGTTTTTCACCCAGTATCGGGCACAATTGTCAAAAAGCACGCCTCGAGGTGTGTTATTTGAACTTGCCCTAGCATCTGTGTTATTTGAACCTGTATGTATCCGATGGGCATCACCCTTTGCAGACGCATCAATGCCACCTATGTTGAGGCAGGTGCAAAGTATAACACCCAATCAACTGTGGTTTATATGGTCAATCATGCATCAAACCATGTTTTTCACATAGTGTTATGCACAATCATCAAAAAACATTGTCCGAAGTGTGTTATTAATAGGCGCACGTATTCGATGGGCATCCCTCTTTGCACATGCATGAATCCCACCTATGTTGAGGCATGTGCAAAGTATCATGCCCATTTGCAAGCATGTCAATCCCACATTTTTTGAGTCAGGTATAGAGTATTATGCCCATCGGATGTGGTTCCTATGGTCGATCACGCATTAAACCATGTTTTTCACCTAGTGTCCTACACAATCATTAAAAAACACGCTTCCAAGTGTGTTATTCACACATGCATGTATCCGATGGGAATCCCCTCTTTGGATGTGTGTCAATCCCTCTTATGTTAAGGCATGTGCTAGGTATCGTGCCCATAGGATATGGTTCGCATGGTCGATCACCCATCAAACCATGTTTTTCACCTAGTTTCATGCATAACCATCAAAAAACACGCTTTGATGTGTGTTAATCAAAGACACACATAGCCAATAGGAATCCCCCTTTGCACATGTGTCGATACCACCTATGTTGAGTCATGTGCAAAGTATTATTCCCATTAGAGGTTGTTCGTATGGTTGATCATGCATGAAACCATGTTTTTCACCTAGTGTCCTACACAATTGCCAAAAAAAACCCATTTCTAGGTGCACATGTACATATATGCAATGGACATCCCCCTTTGCAAGAGTGTCAATACCACCAATGTTGAGGCATATCCAAAGTACCGTGCCCATCAAATGTTGTTCACTTGGTCGATCACGCATTAAACCATGTTTTTCACCTAGTATCATACACAATCGCATCCAAAAACACACTTGCAGGTGTAATATTCGAACCTGCATGTATCCAATGGACAATCCCATTTGCATGCATGTCAATCGCACCTATGTTGAGGCCTTTGGAAAGTATTGTGCCAATCATATGTGGTTCACATGGTCGATCATGCATTAAACCAGGTGTTTCACCTAATGTCATGCACAATCATAAAAAAAACACATCTCAAGGTGTGTTATTCGAACCTACACGTATTCTATGGGCATCCCCTTTGTACGTGCACCAATATCACCTAAATTGAGGTGTGTGCAAATTATCGTGCCCATTGGATATGGTTCGCATGGTCGATCACCCATCAAACCATGTTTTCACTTAGTGTCATGCACAATCATTAAAAAACACACTCCAAGGCATATTATTTGAAGATTCATGTATCGATGGACATGTCGCTTTGCATGCATGTTAATGCCACCTATGTCGATGCATGTGCAAATTTTTTCATGGTTAATCATCATACACAATCGTCAAAAAACACACTCCGAGGTGTGTTATTCAAAGGTGCACATATCTGCCGATGGGCATCCTGCTTTGCATGTTGAGATATGGTGCCATGAGCACATGAATTAGAGACAAAGGTATGTTCTTAGGAATGTGTTAAAGTAGCCGCCCTAGGATGTGAACTACAAGATTTGGAGATGTGGATCTAGGACATCCACAAGGAGAGATGTGGATCAGAGGATCCCACAAATGTTGACTATTCAAAGGGCACTCTCTATAAGAGGCCTATCATGTATTGTTGAGAACCCACACTGCAAGAGATATAGATTTTCTATCTCCCTCTCATGTCTTATTTAGTGTGCTTTGAGCCTCCTTAGTTCTTTCGCTAATCTTGTGTGCACTAGGCTAGTACGATCCACACTTTGACATGGTATCAGAGCCCAAGTTAGCTAAGTCTAGATTAGTTTTAGATGTAGTTAAGAATGCTTTGTGAGACTTCTTGAGTGTTGCACAGAGAGAGAGAGAGAGAGAGAGAGAGAGGTCTCTGTGTTCTTGTTTCATAGAGATTCAGTTACTCTAATAGGCTTGCTCTAAAGAGACTTCTAACTGCAACAACCTCTATAATAGAGAACATCTCCAAATGCAACCACAGATGGCCAGAGACACCTTGGAAACATGGCCTGAGCCGGCATCCAGTGACCCATTTGAATCTCTTTGAGCAAAATCCTAAGTTAGAGGTGTGAGCTATTTTAGTAGATCTTTCCTTTTTCATGGGGAGTTATGCTTCATGGGCAGCTTCTAGACTCCCTCCATTGTTGTGCTGCTAGCAGGCTGATTGCAGTTGAGGATTGCAAAGTAATAGAAGCTCACGAGCAGCCTCTTCAAACGTGCTTAAGAGACTTCAATGCAGCTCTTAGATGTGGCAGCTCTCTACTATGCTTTTCACGGGCTCTTGCAAAGACTTGGACATAGCGCTATTTTCAGCTCTGGACAGCAGGACATAATCTTGAAAGAGGCAACAGCATTATGAGAGAAACCTGATGTGGATACTTGGATGCTGCAATGACAACTTGAGGTAGTCTATCAGCCGAAAAGCAAAGCCGAATTGTGTGTCTTACAGTCAAATGGTGCTCTGAAGGAGTGCATGGAAAGGGGCCAGAAGGTAAGAGGGTAGCAAGAGCACAATATGATTTAGACTCTTAATGCCAGCCTATGAGCAATCCCACATGCCTCTTGGATGTGGTTCGTATGGTCGATCACGCATGAAACCATGTTTTTTCATCCACTGTCCTACACAATCGTAAAAAAACCCACTTCTAGGTGTGTTATTCACACATGCACATATCCTATGAGCACCGTGCTTTGCATGCGCATCAATCCCATATATTTCAAAACATGTTTAAAGTATTGTGCCCATTGTATATGGTTCCCATCATCGATCACCCATCAAACCATGTTTTTCACCTTAGGGTGTCATGCACAATCGTGAAAAAATAGGGTCTGAGGTGTGTTATTAGAAGGCACAACTATCTGATGGGCATTCTACTTTGCAAACATATCAATCCCACATATTATAAGGCATGTGCAAAGTATTGTGCCCATCTAATGTGGTTCGCATGGTTGACATGTTTTTCACCTAGTTTCAAGCATAATCGTCAAAAAAAACACCTTGAGGTGTCTTATTCGAACAGCACATATTGAATGGGCATCCCCCTTGCACGTGTGTTAATACTGCCTAAGTTGAGATAGGTGCAAAGGATCGTGCCCATTTGATGTGGTTTGTATGGTTGATCACGCATTAACCCATGTTTTTCACGGAGTATCATGCGCAATCGTCAAAAAAACACGCTCCGAGGTGTGTTATCCAAAGGTGCACATATCCAATGGGCATCCCTCTTTGTGTGCACATCAATCCCATCTATGTAGAGGTAGGTGAAAATTATCGTGTCCATCAAATGTGGTTCACATGGTTGATCACGAGTTAAACCATGTTTTTCACTTAGTGTCGGGAACAATCGTCAAAAAACATGCCTCCAGGTGTCTTATTCAAACCTGCACGTATTAGATGGATACATACATTTTCACACACATCAATACGATCTATGCTGAGTCAGGTGCAAAGTATCGTGCCCATTGAATGTGGTTTAGATGGTAGATCATGCAATAAATCATGTTTTTCACCTAGTGTCATGCACAATCGTTAAAAAACACACTTCGAGGTGTGTTATTCAAACCTGCACGTATCGGATGCACATTCCCCTTTCCATGTGTGTCAATACAAACATATTTTGAGGCATGTGCAAAGTATCATGCCCATCGAATATGGTTTGCATGGTCAAGCACCCATCAAACCATGTTTTCACCTAATGTCATGCATACTCATGCAAGTGCGTTATTCGAACCTACATGTATGCGATGGACATACCCCTTTGCATGTATGCCAATACCACCTATGCTAAGGCACATGCAAAGTATTGTACCCATAAGATGTGGTTTGTATGGTTGATCACGCAATAAACCATGTTTTTCACCTAGTGTCATGCATAATCGTCAAAAGACACGCCTCGAGGTGTGTTATTGGAACGTGCACATACCAAATGGGCATATTGCTTTGCATACACAACAATACCACCCATTTGGAGGAGCATGCAAAGCATTGTGGCCATAGGATTTAGTTCGCATGATCGATCACCCATCCAACCATGTTTTTCACCTATTGTCATGCACCATCATCAAAAAACATGCCTAGAGCTGTGTTATTCTAGTCCACACATATCCGATGGGAATCCTCCTTTGTGTGTGCATCAAATACCACCTATGTTGAGGTATGTACAAAGTATGGTGTTGTCGGATACATTAAACCATGTTTGTATGGTCCATCACGCCTTAAACCATGTTTTTCACCTAGGGTCATGCATAATCATTAAAAAACATGTTTGTAGGTGTGTTATTCAAACCTACATGTATTTGATGGACATCCCCCTTTGCGTGGGTTTCAATCTCATCTATATTGAGAAGTGTGAAATGTATCATCCCATCTGATGTAGTTTTCATGGTCAATCACCTACAAACCATGTTTTTCACCTAGTGTCATGCACAATCGTCAAAAAAACATGCTCCCATGTGTGTTATTGGAAGGCACACGTATCCGATGGGCATGCCCCCTTTAACACACATCAATATTACCTATGTTGAGTCATGTGCAAAGTATCATGCTCGTTGCATGTGGTTTGCATGGTCGATCAAATATTAAACCATGTTTTTCACCTAGTGTCATGCACAATCGTCAAAAACAACACCTCGAGGTATGTTTTTCACCTAGTGTCATGCACAATTGTCTTAAACCACACTTCGAGGTATGTTATTCAAACCTACACGTATCCGATGGGCATACCCCTTTTCCTATGCCTCAATCCCACCTATGTTAAGGCAGGTGCAAAGTATCATGCCCATTGAATGTGGTTTGTATAGTCGCTCATGCATCAAACCATGTATTCACCATGTCATGCATAATTGTAAAAAAAACACGACTCGAGGTGTGCAACCTTGCACATATCCGATAGAAATCTCAATATGCATACACATCAATGCCACCTAATTTGAGGCATGTGAAAAGTATCATGCCCATTGGATATGGTCCACATGGTCGATCACCCATCAATCCATGCTTTTCACCTAGTGCCATGCATAATCGCCAAAAAACACGCTTGCAGATGAGTTATTCAAACGTGCACATATCCGATCGGCATCCCCCTTTGTATGCATGTCAATATCACCTATGTTAATAAACCTATAAAGTATCATGTCCGTCGGATGTGGTTCGCATAGTCGATCATGCATTAAACCGTGTTTTTCACCTAGTGTCATCACAAACATCAAAAAACACGCCTCGAGGTGTGTTATTCAAACCTGTAGATATCCGATGGACATCCCCTTTTGCACGTGAGTTGATACCACTTATTTCAGGGCACTTGCAAAGTATCCTAAACATCGGGTATGTTTCGCATGGTCGATCACCCATCAAACCATGTTTTTCACCTAGTGTCATGAATAATCATGCCTCGAGTTGTGTTATTCGATCCTGCACATATCAGATGGGCATCCCTCTTTGAATTCAAATTAGTCATCCCTATGTTGAGGAAGGTGAAAAGTATCATGCCCATCGAATGTGGTTCGCATGGTCGATCATGCATGTTACCATGTTTTTCACCTAGTGTCCTACACAATCGTCAAAAAACCTGCCACTTCCAACTGTGTTATTTGCACATGCACGTATCCAATGAGTACCTTGCTTTATAGGCATGTCAATCCCACCTATTTCTAGAAACATGCAAAGTATCATGCACATCAGATATGGTTCGCATTGTCGATCACCCATCAAACCATGTTTTTCACTTGGTCTCATTCGCAATCGTCAAAAAATACGCTCCGAGGTGTGTTATTCAAAGCCGTACGTATAGGATGGGCATCCCCATTTTCACTCATGTAAATCCTAGATTTGTTGAGTTAGGTAAAAAGTACCGTGCCCATTGGATGTGGTTTGTATGGTTGATCATGCATTAAACCATGTTTTTTACCTAGTGTCCTACACAATCGTCAAAAAACACGCTTCCAGGTGAGTAATTCACACACGCACGTATTCGCTAGCATCCCCTCTCTGCATATGTGTCAATACCTCCTACGTTCAAGCACGTGCAAAGTATCATTTCCATCGTATATTGTTCACATGGTTGATCACCCATCAAACCATGTTTTTCACCTAGTGTCATGCACAATCGTAAAAGAACACACTTCGATGTGTGTTGATCAAAGACACATGTAACCAACGGGAATCCCCCTTTTAACGTGCATCAATACCACCTATGTTGAGGCATGTGCAAAGTATCATGCCAATCGGATGTGGTTCGTATGATCGATCGCACATGAAACCATGTTTTTCACCTAGTGTCCTATACAATTGCCAAAAAACCTGTTTCTAGCTCTGTTATTCGCACATGTTCATATGCGATGGACATCCCCTTGAAATTGGTCAATCCCACAATGTTGAGGCATGTGCAAAGTATCGTGCCCATCGGATGTGGTTCGCTTGGTCGATCACGCATTAAACCATGTTTTTCACCTAGTATCATGCATAATCGCATCCACAAACATGCTTGTAGGTGTGTTATTCAAACTATAAGAAAATAATACAACGTCTGTGCTCAACAAATAATAGGATCTCGTACGCAAGAGAGAAAACAAGATAGTATGGAGAATAAAAAATTTGATTACTGTAGAACTGATACAATAGATGGTGCTGCCTCCCAACCGTGCGCTCCTATGAAAGAAACTTCGATGGCGTGCTGGAAACAGTAGAAGATGGAGGGTGGATGCTAAGGAATCAGGGTTGCTATAGCTAGTGATGAAATGGGCTTCACGAGCTTGCTCTTATATAGCCACCAGTTTTAGTCAGTTAGGCTCAATTGGGTGACCGACCCATTCCGCCCAAAACGGTCGATTGGGGGTCGGTCCCAAAATAGGCCACCGACCATACGATAGATTCGGTGCACAAAACAGAGCAACTAACCTAAGGTTTCCCGTTCGGCCCAGAGCCCAGCTCCAAACGGGCCTTGCAACTCAAGAGTGGGGCTCCCCTGGAAAATGCTCCGTCTACCCTCAGTGCGGTTAGTCAAGAGATGCCTTCCCGCACTTGCATGTAGCCTAGTTGGTGGTGTGCCAACTCTATCTGAAGCCATCCAACCATCAGGCCACATATGGCCCCCATCTGGTGTCCAAACCAGGACCTACCGGATAACCGACCTACTCAAATGCCTTCTCCTCATATGGGGGGCTTACAAGTAGAGTTAGCTGGTTCCCGCGTAGTTACACGAGAGTGGAGCATTGATATCTAACACAAACCTACATGTATCTGATGGACAATCCCATTTGCACACATGTCAATTGCACCTATGTCACGCATTAAGCCATGTTTTTCACCTAGTGTCATGCACAATCATTAAAAAAACACACCTCACGGTGTGTTATTCGAACCTGCAATTATTGAGGTGCATGCAAAGTATCACTTCCATCAAATGTGGTTCACATGGTCTGTTACCCATCAAACCATGTTTTTCACCTAGAGTCATGTACATTAATCAACAAACACGCTTTGAGGTGTGTTATTGGAAGGCAAACGTATCCAATGGGCTTCATGCTTTTCATGCACATTAATCCCACCTATTTTGAGGCAAGTGAAAAGTATCATGCCATCAAATATGGTTCGTAGGGTCGATCATGCATGAAACCATGCTTTTCACCTTGTGAGGCTACAAAATCGTCAAAAAACACACCTTGAGGTTATTCATACATGCACGTATCCAAATAGCACCTCGCTTTGCATGCGTGTCAATTTGACCTATGTCAAGGCACATGAAAAGGATCATGCCAAGGTCGCCTACCAGCAACTTTGAGAGTACAAGCAGACAATTGTGGACAATAGAATAAGAATGTACTCTTCTTTGCATTTTGCTCAATGCTAATCGCTCATAGAATCTTCAATGAGATTGAAGTTGGGTTTTTGTTGGTTGGGCACACACATGAGGATATCGATCAGGTATTTAGCACAGTTTCAAGAGAACTAAAACACAAGGACATGGAGACGATGGATGACTTGATAAGAAAATGTGGGAGGCAAGTTGGTGGCCATAAGGAAGGAACAGTATCCTCAATGGTTGAGTGGATGTATGATTGGAAGAGCTTTATTCTACCTTTCATACAAAAAGGTGGTGATGCCCTGATAGGTCATAGTGCTCCACACTATTTTTTCTTTTTCTTAAAGGATGAAAAACCAGTGATGCAGTGGCAACACTATTCTCTTGATAAAAATGGAAACCTGAAGAACCTTACTCTCTCTTAACTTCAATCTTGAGCAAAGAAATGCATCCAACATGGGCTCCTATAAAAGAATTCAGTGAGAAATCCAAAGGTGAAATAGAAGGCTTAAAAGCTTTTATTACATACAAAGAGGAAATGCTCCAGAGATTTCCTAATTGGAAGCCCTCTTGGAAGGAACACACTACTGTTGTAATCAGCAAGACCTACCAATTGATAAAGGACCTTGCAAAAATGCGAGAAGATGATATTAAGGTAGAACAACCTTTATTTTGGCCAAATGTTGGTAACAACTTGCGCCCAGCATGTGGTCTCTTTGAAAATGAGTTTGAATCGCTGCTCCCATGTCCATATTGTGGAGCCAAGAAGAGAGAGTTTATGCCACAAATAGACATAGACATCCATTGTTTTGTTGCAGTTCGACCATCGGATGATGAACATGAGAACGTAAAGTTTTGGGTTGCGAAAGTAGTTGACGTGAGCGGGGAGAGCTACAACATTTATAGTGGTATGGTATGAGCCAAGGGGTAGGAAGGAGAACCAGGATAACAATACATTGTATAGTAGTTGTCTGAAAAAGGAATGGGTCCCAAACCATGATGAAATTTCAAGACTTTCCACAGAGACAGTCATAGTATCTTGGAAATCAAGGTCAAAGAAAACAAAGAAGTATATGTGGCTCATATGCGGTATGATGTAGAAGACAAAATAAAATTACCGCAACCAATTATTTCGCACATTACAGAGTTCATAAAGATGCTCGCCCAAGAGGAAGTAGAAGGAGATAGCGCAAATGAAGAATGCCCATGATAACACCATTCAAATATCGAGAGAGAGTGAAGGTGGTGGTGGTGGTCAGATGAGAGTGAATGAAGATGGCACCCAAGCGACAATTGATGACAAAAAGGACATTATGAACAAGCAAATGTTTGGATCGCTCATTTCTGTGATGATAGAAAAGGACATTCAAACAAGCAAGTGTTTGGATCACCCATTTGTACTAAACTCACTGTAAAGGAAAAATAAATTATTGAAAAGGCCACAATAGATCCTTTGTACAAAGACTCATCCAGAGCAATATTTCTTGTAAAACTTATGATAATGTAAAATTGCAAGCATAGGTATTGCTATTTTTTGGAGTACAAAAGAGGCTTCCATCATGTCTCATGTCTATATAAACCTTTTAATTTCTTGAATATTCAAGAGTGTTATAGTTTTCTACATTGAAAGTAAAAAGAGTCTTGCAGGTCTCTTGTGTATACATTTTTAAAATTTTACAAATCCTCAATAGCATGGTTTTTCATGGATTTAAACTAATAATTCGGATTTTTTAATTTAAGAACATGATTCTTATAAACAAGAAATACAAATTTAGGATTTAATAGTAGTTTTTGCACTAATATGCAACATTGTAGAGAGATATTTTGAAATGTATTATGTGGAAATGATAGTGCCAGAAAGTAAACTTTTGATTCTCGAATGACATTTTCATAAAGTGAACTTTTCATTTGGGAAGGATTTTAAGGAATAGTCCAAAAGTAGACATATGAGTCCAAAATTAAGGAAATAAGTGTTACAACTACAATCTAATCATTATTGTTGATGGACACCATCTATCTATCTAATATCCAATCCTTTGTTTTCTTAAATTTTTAATAAGTATGTTCATATGAAATGATTTGTATTTATCTAAAGTTGTTATTATGTTCCTTGTAGGAATATAAACTATGGAGCACTCACACAACAATGTGATAGCATTTGTTGCTAATGCAACCTTGACTTTCCAAAAGAAGAAGTATGCAGTTTAAGACTTCACACAGTGGACTTTTGTTAATGCCATGAAGAAATCTTAGTCTCAACGAGAGACTTTGAGAAAGATGAGGAGCCATGGAATGAGTCCTTCTCCAAGAAGGATATGAATAGAGCCCTTGTGGGGTGAATATTGATCGAAAAGAATGCTACTGAATTGTCAATTTTCACGAATTGCACCCATTCTTCCGTGGGAGGATTTAAATTTTCTCTATCAATGAAGGAGGTCAAAAACTTTGTGATTCCACCTCCAGAACCCTCACAATTTCATGACTTGATGCCTACATTGGTGGCACTTAAGGATGTGTGGAAACAGTTCCCCGTCGTGGAAGCATCAAGAATGCACTCAAAGGTTATGTTGGAATACTTTGAGATCAATGCATGCTCAAAGGAACTTGTACATGAAACAAGACATGTAATGGTGTTGCTGCAGTAGTAGGGACCTCAAGAAATGGATGATGCCACCCAAAAACATCAATATGAAAAAGCGTAGTTGTAGAGAATAGAAGAAGAAGAAGGATGCGTCGGTAGCTGCATGGTACAACCCCTCCCGAAAAAACCAAGACGTCAAATGCAAAGCATGAGTACTTCAAGAGCCACAATTCCAACTACAAGAACTAGAAAAAGAGGTTGCCTCTCTAAAAAGAAAGGTATCCGAGAAGCAGAATTGGAAGAGGAAGAGGAAGAGGAGGAAGATTAGATTGTACAAGAAGACAAAAGAACGTCACTCAGAAGCCTCACTCTTCGTCTTAATGACAGTGTCACATAGGATGACCCAGGATATATTTGGGAACATAAGCCTTATCCAGTGGTGGATGCCGCTTCTATGGGGACAGTAGGTATCTTCACAAATAGTAGAGAGCTAGATGTTGCCTATGCCAAATAGATTTTTGAGACTTTGGTGGCTGGAAAGAAGCTAGTTACTTTGAATATAGTGCTTTGTCCAATTATGTTCTACCAGAGAAGCCTAGATTTAAGGATATGGTCATTTTTCTTGAGCGAGTTCACTAAGTAAGTTGGAGCAAGAGTTGATGCAATGGGAAAAGGATTTGAATAATTTGATCCTGTAGTACAACAACTGATATTGAAGGATGCAATGTGAGATTTCTTACTCAAGTACACATTTGATCTTATCAATGGTCAAAACTTTGCATATGCATGCAATAAATTGGCCAGAGAGGCACATAGAGTGAAAAGAATCTCGACCCAAATCTTCTATAGGATACCTCAATTTCAATACTACACAGCAATGATATGCATCTAGTCTACCCAGCAAATGGGTTTAGCAATTCTGCCAGGTTTGTTAAGCCAAACCTTCCCATGATATTGGAAAAGGTTCCCTTATTCTACTTGCTGCTGTAGAATGGGTAGGAGAGTGGAGATCATTGAGGATGGAGTTCAGAGCTACTGAGTCTCTAACATTGTAGGGCTCACCCATGTCTTCGTCTTGACTTAGGGACTCTTCCAAGATGGATAATTCACCTGGCGGTGGTTCTTGCAATGAGTGAGAATTAACTTTTGAGCTTGCTGACCTTGAGGATGCCAAGCTAGGTATATGGGTCGACAAGATGGTATTTGAGGCACTGTCTTTAGGCTCAGGAAGAAAATATTTTCATGCAAAGAAATCCACAACATATCTTTCTCCTTGCTTCCCTTAGAGGAGAATGAATATGGTAACATCCCAAGGGATGTTGTAGTCCAGCATCGGGAGAAGAAAAGGATCCATTGAGGCCATTATCTTACCAAGCCAGTCGGTGCCAAAGAGAAGAGCAATGCGTTGTTGGAAGATCTTTTGGCTCAATATGACATGAATTGATATATATCTAGGGGCTTGAAGTGGTTGATTTGGCTAAATGGGTAAATTTTGGGGAAACATGTTTCTTTTTGGCCAAAAGGCCCAAGGGTTTTTAGAAAATAGGAAGAGTGAGTCATATAAAGAGGTGGGCTCATGTCCATGTGTTCCAATAATATAAGAGAGATCACATGCCAAGCGTGTGGAAGGCATGTGGAGGAGTGTGGAGTCAAGAGGAATCCTTCTAGAATTCCTATGTGGAATAAGGAGGATGTGGACATATGGAAAAGAGAGGGTCCCTATGGGCTCCATGTGGGGAGACTCTTGACTTTCTCAATATTTTAAGAGTCTTGAGTATCTTTTGATGGGACACATGGCAAGAGTAGCCAAAAAAAAGGACATGGATGGTGACATACGGGCTTATGTGATTGATGGGGAAAGGAATCTACATGCAGCAATTGTAAATGGGTGAAGGAGGGTGACAAAATCTCTATAAAAGGAGCCCTCCTCTCCCTTGTTCATCATCTCTTCCACCATTAGGCCTCATGTTGTTGTAGCTCTAGTATCCTCAAGCCTCTTCCATGAGCCTTCTCTCCCTCTTGTAGATATTCTCTTATGTAGACTCTTGAGTCCCTCTCTCTCTAGTTCATTCTCTCTCTATGAGTAGTCTTGGAGCTTCCGCTCCCTCTTGTATGTATGAAACCTCTTCTTCTCCCTTGTGTTTGTAGTATTTTGAGTGTATTTGACTAGAGTCTTGCTCTCATGGCAATGAAAGTCACTTCTTATCATTTTCCTTGAGTCTCCATTCCTTTTCTCCATTCCTCTGTTCTTTTCTCTCTCTATTCAAGTCTCTAAAGTAGTTCTTGTTTGGCCGCTCACTGTGCACACATGGTCCATCTGTTTCCTGAGCCACCATGCAAGCTTCTTCCTCTCTTTTAGGCAAATTCTAGGGGTATTGTATCATTGATAATTGTGGAGCATTGAGGGAGTAGTTTGCTTAGGCAAAATCTGCATGGGCAGGTGGCAGTTAATATAGCAATTAGACCCCCTGTCAGTATTTGGCCTATAACTTTCTCCTCAGTGGTTTGATTTCAATGAAACTTATATCAGCATTTGAAACTTATATCAGCGTGAAGCTCTTTTTAAGGGTCTCCCTCCCATGTAATTAGTTTCTTGCATTGGGTCCAGAACAAGAAGTTATGAGTCTCTGTGTATGATGGTTTATTTCTATGGTAGTTTTTACCCCCTTTCACTAAACTGTCCATATCTCTTCAATTGGTTATCTATTTTCAATGAAACTTATGTAGCATGAAGCTTTCTTTAAGGGTCTCCCTCCATGTAATTAGTTTCTTGCATTGGATCTAGGACAAGAAGTTATGAGTCTTTGTGTATGACTGTTTATTTCTATGGTAGTTTTTACCCCCTTTCAGTAAATTGTCCATCTCTTCAACCGCTTATCTGTTTTCAACGAAACTTATATCAATAGGAAGCTCACTTCAAGGCACATCCCTATATGTACTTTAGTTTTTGATATCAGTTTTCTTGTGGAAGTTATGGACCTCTGTGTTTTCTAGCAGTTTGTAGAATGATTTTGAGCCATTTCTAGAGGCTTCTATGATGAAGAAGGTGTTTTGAATAATTTCTGGATTATCAGAGCAAGAAATAATATTTTATTCATGTACAACTATCAATAACAAATAAATTTTTTGGTCGCTACAGACACGATTCTACTATCTGACAATGTCTTATTCAAAATAGATCACCAACAACTGAAATGTGTTTTCCCTCCCTCTCCCCTCCCAAAGTATCCTTCTTGCTCTCTCTCTCTCTCTCTCTCTCTCTCTCTCTCTCAGTTGCTTCCTCATATGTGTTCCTTCACCCTGTAGATTGGGTTGCCTTCTGTGACTTTTCGATGGCTATGGCAAACCAGTAACTCGAAGTACCTCTAGGAGCAAGGCACAAAAGTGAGCTCTTTGCTTTGTCATCCTTTCTCTTTTAAATTTTAGAAGTTTTTGATGAACCAAACTATGATTTTGCAAACGGTCTGTATCGAAATGCTGCAGACTAGAATGTAACTTTTGCAAGTTTTTTGTGGGTACAGCAAACCAATAATAGGATCTTGCTCTTTGAGAATCTTCCTTTATCAAAATATTTAGGAGCAAGGTATAAGAGCAAGCTCTTTGATTTTTCAATCTCTCTCTTTGAGATTTCACAAGTGAAAGTGTTAGGTTGGATAATATTCTTTTAGTTTTTGATGAACAAGAATGTATTTATGAAGATGCTACAAATTGGAATATAACTTTTGAAAGTTTTTCATTTGGACAAAAACACAATAACTGGTCCTAGTTCTACGAGAAGCTGTGTTGATCATAATATTGAAGAGCAAGGTACTAGAACAATCTCATTGCTTTGTCAATCTCTCTCTTTGATAATATTCTTAAAATTTTGAATAAGAAAATCGTGCTTATGCAAGACTAGAATATAATATGTGCTCCTTGATATGTCCATGGAGTTTTTAGGTGTTTGAGTATAAGTTTGTATACTATTCTCAATGGCATGCATCGATAATCAGAACCGTTCTTGTGTAAAACGCTATGTTGATTAGGTTGTCAAGGACAAAGCTATAGACGTGAGCTCCCTCCCTCATCGACCTCTTTCTTGTATATCTTCCATTGAGGTTGCCAACAATGTTACTGTGGATGTTGTTGGCAAAGATTGATTGTATCAAAAGGAAGTTGGGCGATCATGCAACCAAACAGAAGGAAGAAGTCACATTCATGTAATCCCTTTTTGGCATCTTGGAAGGGTAGGGTGAAATATTTTAGAATCAAGGATGGGATGAAATCAATAAAGGAAATATTGGCTAAACATGTATACATGCATAGAGAGCTTGTGTTGTGAGATAATTATCCAAATTAGCTTCCACAACATAAACCAAATTGTAAGTGACTTCATTGAGAATTCATATTTCATAATCAAAGAATTTTTTGAACCTCAATGTCTTGATTTTTATTTTTAGATATATAAATCCTTCATCTTATGAGTAGTCAGCCTACTGAATGCATTTTAGGATTCATCGATATGTTACATGGGTCCATACGAGAATTGCAATATCAAGGTAGATCGGCAACATAGTTAGCTCAGTCAGGGGTCTTTTTCTATTATCATTTTTACCAACTATTAGATAAAGCCAACACACATGGTGTGTTGAAGAAACTAGCTCTCCTAGCTTGGAATACCATTGATTGGCCAATTCCTCATAGCATTGTAATAGAGTTATATAGAGCCAGGTTGTCGATCCTTATGGCTAGGGATTGCTAGTAGAATCAACAAAATAACTATTTGCATGCCAATAATAGTATTTGTAGATCTATTCAATAAATTTCCTATCAAGATTTGCAAGACGATGCTCACTTATAATGCAAATGGTGCTGAAAGAATTCCTAACTTCTTGGATTATGGTTGGGACATCATAACATCCAACCAAGTCTACTATGAGGTTGTGCACAACTCCATTAAACTTAAGTCGCCACTCACAATTTCATATATCCTTTTACTATAAACGCAGTAGAATGATTGGGAACCATCCAATGGATCAATATTTGAACTCTTTTGGTCCAGAGAATGAAGCACTTGATATCACTGTTAACGAGAATGAAAATTTATTGGGAATTATATCACTCACAACAATGTTGCACACTCGCTCAATTATGCCAAGACATTCAAGTGGAGACAGAGGGCAGTGTTGTAGAAGATTTCTGATTCATTCTAAATAACAAGAAGGTAAACCAAGAGTTGAATATAATTCATTGTTCTCCTTATTATTGAATGAATCATTGATTAACACTACATGTTGACAAGTATTGCAGCAAAGGGAAATGAGATTTTTGTGTAAAGACAGCCCAAATGGGATTATTGAGATAATTTAAAACTCATGATTATAGATACTATATTAATACAACACACAGGTACAAAATTATTATTTACATAGTATACAATTATGATGCAACAGATGAAAATTATACATTATAATGTCAAACAAATGGACGATTCTCAGGCATTTGTTCCTTGTCCACCACCTCATCTACCATTTGTTTGACATTAAAATGTATAATGAAAATTATGAATTATAATATCAAAGAAATTGATGATTCATTGTGCCTTTTCCTCATGCACCACCTCCTCTACCATATTCTGATCCAGCATCTCTGCCAGAATAGCCTTTTCTCTAATTGTTAAACTTTTCTGCCAGAATAGCCTTTTCTCTAATTGTTAAACTTTTCTGGCTCTATAATAGTGTTGGTTTAGAAAGAGCAAGTTAGAAAAGCTCTACAATAGTTCTAGCTCTAAAGTTACAGCCATAATCTACATTGTAACTATGTTCTTTCATCATTTACAAACAACAATGGAAACTCAGTTTCTGTGGTATTGTAACAATTTGTCATAAAAAGTTTGTAATAGATACATCTATATTCATGAGTCAACTCTCTCTCAGTCTCTCTCTCTCTCTCTCTCTCTCTCTCTTGCTCTATGTATTACAAAACCAGAGTCTCATACATAGATAAATTTCATTAGATGTCATTATGTATTACAAACTTCCAAGAGTACAATGTGCCTCAACTCACATAAGAGGCTCTAAAGTAGTTAAATTATTCTCAGGTCCAAGCTCAGTATATGGATGTGTAAGGGGATCAGGATATTGATGTCCAGACGTTCTTCCCATCACACCATAAGTCAAATATGTTGTAAACCTTCTCTCCTCATATTTTCTCTTTGCATGGTGCCCATGTGTTGTCATTTTGGAAGAGGCACATATTCTTTAGCTAAATCAATATGAAGATGGTATTGTCATCTCTTGTTGGCCTGTTCTAAAGAGTTGTAGTTCAGTGTTGCCATTTTGAGTTTTTGATCCATTACTTCGCAATTTCATTACTCTTTTATAAGGCAAAGACTCTTGATGGTGGTAAACTTTGAAAAACAAGCTTGTGGAGAGATTAGTTATGGTGTTTTGACAAAGAAGCTTAATGATCATGGAGATGGCTAGAAAATGATTGAGAGAAACTTCTATGGCTTGTAGGAGCATTGAATGTAAAAGCTTGTGAGATATGGGAGTGAATATAGAAGAATATATTTATTCTCTCATCCTTTGACATGTTTACAATACTTATGAATATTTTATTGAGCATTTTATTATTTTCCCATATTTTAAACTCACAAAAAGAGAAGAAATTGTGGATTTCTCTCTGGGCCCCAAAATGAGCTTTCTTTTTTCCTAATGTGTGTAAGAATACTTTGAAAATCCACTAAATGAGCTCTCTTTTTTCATAATGTGTGTAACAATACTTTGAAAATCCACTATTCCTATAGTAGAAACATTCATAAGAGTCAAAAACATAAAATAGCAAGCATAAGAGTTGCTAATGACTATTATCAAGATCAGCTTAGTATTGCCTAAAAATACAAATCTATGACAAACACAAGACTCTAGAATATTGTTAGCAACACACCTTCAGCATTAACCTCTTGTCCTATCACCTGAAAATATTTTTGCAAGGATTCCTATGCGGATTTATTGATTGCAATGTGGTTTAACATTTGTTCTTCCTTTGGTGCTTTGCATGGACTAACAATAGGGACATGACTTTCAAAGGACATAGTTTTCTTAAAGTGTCAATCGCCTTGTCTTTCACTAGTGTTGGTGCTTCTACAAAAACGTACAATGGATTTAGTCTTTAGTTGATCGCAAATCAATTCCAAACACTCACAAATTAAATGTTCACCAATCCTATGATAACCCTTCAAAGGAGACAGTTCTTCAGCAACATTCCTTTGTACACCCTTTATAGGAGACGTTTGTTCATCAACATGCCCTTGTACACCCTTTGCACATATTTTGGTAAGATTTGTAAAGGTAAAACGTCATCTTTTTAAAAATAAAAATAGATTAAAAACTTGGAAGTACTAAACCAAAACAATCAAAGCTCTCCTTAAATTGTTGCTTTCAATATCCATGGATGCAACACATGCCTCGTACTTAGCCACCTATTTACATGCGGCACGTATACAATACAGGTAGATTGTAGATCCCATCCATGCCTTATCTTATAGGATGCAAATGTGTGTAAGACCTCCCTCAGCTAAATTTTCTCTACAATTATGGACTATAAGATCCAAATCTGCCACTTCATCGACAAGATTTTTTAACCAAAGAAGATGATGCCAAAAGTACAAAATAAAATTAGATCTCATGAGCATAATTTTAAATCTCACAATCACTACATGCAAAGATTGATAGTGCCAAGACATGTCTTCCTTCCAAAAGAAAATAGGGATGCCTTATCTTATAGGATGCAAATGTGTGTAAGACCTCCCTCAGCTAAATTTTCTCTACAATTATGGACTATAAGATCCAAATCTGCCACTTCATCGACAAGATTTTTTAACCAAAGAAGATGATGCCAAAAGTACAAAATAAAATTAGATCTCATGAGCATAATTTTAAATCTCACAATCACTACATGCAAAGATTGATAGTGCCAAGACATGTCTTCCTTCCAAAAGAAAATAGGGAACATCCCTCCATGCAGATATTGATAGAGCCAAGATTAGTTATCTTCATTGGAAATTTTGCACAAGAAAACCAAAAACATTCTGAGCATTACTAATAGCAAACCCTCAAGTAGCATTCTCAAATAGTGCCTTGAAGGTGTGCCAATGACAGAGGCAAAGATTAATTGCAGTTGCACTTGAGACAAGCGGTCCACATTGTCCCACAAAACACGAAATTGCATGTGGGCAGCAAACATACTGACACTGGCTTAAATCACCCTGCCCAAGACATAACATGGACCTATGCTCTATTTCCTCACTTTCTAGGCTAAACAAATAATTAAAATTTTCTTTTACCTTTTGACAAAAGACTATAATTAAAGTCCAAGAAATAATAAAACAGCATTGGGTGTGGTTAGAGAGTTCTTCCTCTCAATTTAAATTAGCTCGTGGATTCTACTTTGTCTAAGATTTAGCTCCCTCACCAATATAATCATGAGGTGTAGTTTCCTTAGGTCTAGTCATGCAAGGGGGAACACGATGGATATGGTACTATGTTTAAGCGAGCAATTTATAGACACCAATTGACATGCCCTCAACAAAAGTTGCAGAATGCCCATGATGCACTATAACATGACTTATGATTAACCTCTCCATGAGGGTGAAATCAATATAAAATAAGTAAAAACTTTGCAAACATTTAGTGTGAGGAGTGTTCCATGAAGTGGAAGTGAATAAATAGCATTATGAGACCATTAAAGTAACACACAATTTGCATAGCATATGGAGCTTTTCCAACAACTTTTTGCTATGTGTACACCATAGGGGATCATGGAAATTGAGAGGACATTGCAAATGGCAACTATCTCATGTTATTCCTCTAGCATGTGGAGATGGCTCCAAAGAGACAAAAATGACACACCACAATTCATGGAGACTTACAATGACCTCACTGATGCTTTGGAAAAGAGGTACAAGTTTCTAGTTGTCATTGCCTCTACGGAGAACGAGGAAGATAATCCATATTTTACATTGTAGTGTGCCAAACCCAATTATAAGGTTGAGAAAGCATTGTAGGATCATTGGGAAACAAGATATGAGAAGTGGGGTGTAGAAGTTGGAGGTATCTGTTGGTACCAAAACACATCCAAGAAAGGCCATAATTATAGATTGTTACATAAGAATCCGTAGATGTATGTGTACTCTCATCTAGTAAAAGCTATTAAGTTCTACTTGCAACTTATGTCTTGACAAGAGAAGGTCAAAAGAGAACTAAGACAATATATGAAAATTTATTCTCATTGTATATCAAGAAAATGTATTCTCATTGTATATTCTCATTGTGTAATTAGTTTGTTTACATTCCACAATAAAATGATTGCAAATAATTTATCATCAAACTCAACTGCACTCATAGTATTTTATCCTAACCCTATGAAAATGTATTCCTCTTATCCACTAAATCCTAAACGTATCATGATTGCAGATAATCTTAAACCACTTATCCTATAAAACCATTGCGTTGACTACAATTAATCCTACACCACTTAGCTTGTATAACAATTGCACTAGTTGCAATTTATTCGAAAACCAACACACTCATTGCAATGAATCCTAAACCACAAAAATTGAATCTTTCTTATTTAGTAAATCCTAAATTTATCGTGATTGCACATAATCCTTCATATAAAAACACCATATGGGTTGTAGTCAATCCTAAATCACTTAATTTGTGCAACCACCATGGTTGTAGTTGATCCTACAATGGCTTTTATAAAGGAGAATTGTATTTTCATTGCTAATAGTTGAACATGTATATCTCAAAAAGTGCTATAAAACTATCAGGTCTGGAACTTTCCCTTTTTCTTTGACCATCTTCATCAGGTCATTCCATAAGGAAGCTTGAGCTTGGGCTTCTTCCCTTCATTGGGGGGCTCAACCTTGGGATTTTTCTTCCTTTCATGAGGGGTTGCTTATGCGCTTCATCAAGGGGATGCATCTTCCCTTGATCAAGTTGATCCTTTATTTTCATGCCACAAACAAAATAGAGAAAAACACATGCATAGAGGCCACATTGGGGCCATCAGACTTGGCACTCATGTATAATGCGCCCACCCACAGCATATGAATATGATATTCTTTTGAATTAACTATTGTAGCTCTCAATATCATAGTCTCACCTTATACATGAGCAACCGATTTCTTGATTCCTTCTTACCTCATCCTTAGAGTATGGGCATTCTCCTTCAACTGCACCACTTGGTGTTTGCTAATGACAATAGCTCTATCAGATTCTTCAAGTTGTAGTTGAACGCCTACTAATTCTTTTAGAAACTTCATCGTACGCCTCTTGCAAGTCTGCCAAAGTAGTTTGGGTTTCAAAGGGATGGACTACTCCCTCTCTAAATTTTCAAGTGCCATGGCAAGCTGCTACATAGTGGTATTATTAAAACCCAATACGTCACATGCATTCAAGGGGCATTATTAAAACCTAATCTATAATTGTAAATCTTTTAAATGACGCATTGTTCTATACAACCTCATGATTCCTCAATTTCAAAACCCCTTTTGTGAGTAAATTTCTGTGAAACAAATGTCAAGTTTTGCTAATATTAAAAAACCCTCCTTATATGTCATGAGTGACCCCCTTGAGGTATACATCAAGATCAACTACATTTTGATTTCTAAAGATGAAGTATATTCAATTAAATTCCTCAATTTCTCGAGCATCTATCCACTATCACTCATGTCATTATATTAAAGCATACTTGATATTTTATGTGTAGTGTAGTGAGACTACAAAAGATGATCATGCTAGGCTAGGATTGATAATTCTCTAATACCATATTATTAAAATATGAGATAGCATGTATAATAAAAGAGTACAAAGCTTACAAGCCAAGATTGATGCCTCATGCTGTGAAATTGTTTTAAATATGAGAAAGCACGGCATTGCATAATTGAAAATGTGTAAAA
Source organism: Dipteris shenzhenensis (assembly GCF_047967505.1). Classification (NCBI taxonomy): domain Eukaryota; kingdom Viridiplantae; phylum Streptophyta; class Polypodiopsida; order Gleicheniales; family Dipteridaceae; genus Dipteris; species Dipteris shenzhenensis. The sequence goes on from NC_141606.1 coordinate 23,828,420, forward strand.
CTTATGAAGCAAGGAGAAAGAGATGTAGGAGATACACAATTTAGTGAACTTTATTGTCAACTGCATTGTAGTCGAGTTGTAGTCTGGATTCCAATTAGTCATGGTGCTTGATTAGGTCATTGTTTTGGATCTATAATGTAAGGGATTGCGATAATACTTGGGGCAACAAATGTTAGAATGTTTTAGATCCATCATGTAGAAGTGCAATAATACTAAAATGTTAAGGATTGCAATAATACTTGAAGTAACAAATGTAAGATTTATAAGTTCCTAATAGAATTATGTTCATACTTTTAGATGTCTTAAAGGGTGGTTGCCCTTTTGAGTCACCCTTTCAGATCCATTATTCTTATATTGTAGAATTAAGTGAGATGGTGCTTCTCATGTGCTTCTTCATGACTGGCTTTAGGGAGTCTCCAAGCTATTTGGCTAGGTTTTGATGATTGGTTGGGTGTGGCATATAAAGCTAGATAGAAGTATTGTTTATTGTGCACTCAGTGTAATCACAAATTCCCATACTAGATGCATTGACACGTACCACTTCATTTCTCAACCAAAATAGATGTGACATTGTTTTAATTCTTATGTAACTCCTAGTTCCTACACAAGTAAGTAACAACAAGTGTTGCCAAGGCATTGCCTATTGCACATTCATCACAATCACCAATTCTTGTCCTAGAAAACTAGAATATGCACAACACTGTATCATTTCTTATGTAACTACTACTTAGTTCCTACACAAGTAAGTTCAAGGCCTAGTCCTCATCAAGTCTTCTTGAGCTAGAAGGAGAGTACATGGGTGTTCAATACCCCCCGTTAGAGAATGATGCATAGAGCTATGCAAATTGGGAGTTGGATACAAAGTTTCTATGTGACATGCCTAAATTAAATACATGGGGTGGGGCACTCAGAGAGCATTTTGGCCATGAATGTCCAAACCCGAAGGTTCTCTTTTGTGATTATTGCACTCATGACTATTGATGAGGCTACATGGATTTTGTAATGCCATGTTACTTTTACACAATATTGACTAATGCACTCTCGATCTTTTAGAGCACAGACATGGTAACTAATTTACTTTTAATGGCATGCAATTAGCATAGCCATTTTTGCATTTGAACAAAATGCATCGAACCTTTGGAAATGTATTGGGCACGTAGGTTGCACATCTATGGGCATGTGTGATGAGGCTCTTAGAAGCTCGAGTGGGAGGAGTGGATACGTTGGCAAGCCCACAAAGCTTGGGACCAAGTCTATCAATGATGTGAATGCAAATAACTAGAATATGGTTGTCCCACAGGTCTGCACCTCTTACGATTGGGAACTGAGAAAATGTTGGAGGTGATCAAGTTTAAGGGAGAGCCCCTAGGGTATGCAACCTTTCTCAATACGCTTGTATTCTCACCTCTTTATCCCCCCTTGAATGCCTATGTTACGTGATTAGGCATTTAACCATAATTCTTGTTCTTCACATCCCTCTTCCATTATCGAGGTTGTTCTTTCCATGAACTAGTCATAAATATACCATACCTTGTCTGGCAGCCGTATTTTATGTAAGATGCGAGTTGGGAAGGCGAGAGCATGAATGCCATGAATCACGCCTACCCACCTAAATCCAATAACAACAAGACATGAGGACCTGTGAAAAGAGGTTATCTTAGGAGGGGTAAGTTGTAAAGTTGATAAAGCTCCCAAGATAAGGTCGAAGAAAGAATCATCTCCTTCTCGGCCATGGAAGTTGCCGTCGAAGAAGAATCATCTCCTTCTCGGCCATGGGAGTTGCCGTCGTTTTTGGCCTGTATCTTCACCCCCTCATCATAAATATTATCAACCTCTAGCTTTGCTTTTCATCTATGTTTGCAGAAGTAGAAATCTATCATGGCTGCGCAGCTTGTCCTCTCCTTAATCTTCATCTTGCTCATCCTGTCATGTATCAGCTCCCTTGCAGCTGCTTCAGCTCCCACCCCAGCTCTCTTCGTCTTTGGTGATTCCACTGTTGATATCGGAAACAACAACCCCCTTCAGACCATCGCTGCTTTCAAGGCTGATTACCCTCCTTACGGCCGGCGCTCCTTCGACAAACCCACCGGGCGCTTCAGTGAAGGGCGAGTCATTGTTGACTTTATAGGTGAAGCAGCACTGAAAGCTCTAGACGCTGGTGGCTTCTTCTGGATTTTGGATTCGGATTTGAGATAAGGTATGTAAAAATAACGAAGCTATGGGCTGCCTACATTGCAGCTGGATATGCAGGCTTGCCATCCATACCGCCCTATGCGGACCGTGAAGCCGATTTCTCAACTGGAGCCAACTTTGGGTCTGGTGGTGCTGGAATCTTAAGCGAAACAAATCAGGGGATGGTAAGTTGGGAAAATCCTCCTCCCTAATGGATCAACTGTCATCAGAGACTCAGAGTACAGTTTCTCGTGTTGCTGCTGGTATAAAATGCTGCACCCTATAAGCATTCGCTGACAAGCCCTCATCTGGATCTTCACCTCAGGTTATTGATTTGAAGACCCAGTTGGGGCAATTTGTGGAACTTCACAAATCGCTAACAGATAAAATGGGCACTGAACGAGCAGAACAATTGTTCACTGAAGCAGTCTACTTCATCAGCATAGGAAGCAATGACTACATGACAGGCTACCTTGGAAGCCCTGCTATGCAACAATTATATCAACCTCAACAATATGTCGCAATGAACGTGGGAAATCTTACGGAGGCTGTCTCGGTAGAGCGATGAAGTCATGCATTTGTCCTTCATTAGAGAAAGCTGATTTGAAAGAGGCATAGCTATGAACTTTACAACGTTCTGTGTGCAGTTGCTGTACTCAAAGGGAGCTAGGAAAATTGCTTACTTAGGACTCGGCCCCCTTGGATGCTTGCCAGCAGTCCGGATGCTTGCCCAGGATCCGGAAGGCGGCTGCCTTGCTGCAGCCTCTGCTCTTGCACAAGCGCATAATCAGGGCCTTTTGACAGCAATCCAGTATCTTCAATCCCAACTCTCGGGTCTGACAGTTTCTTATGCAAATTTTTTCGAATTTTTAACCAAGCGATTGGAGGATCCCGGTAGCTATGGTAAGCACACGGTCAAGATATCCAAGATACTTAGTAGATTTCCCTCGCTGCGAAGAGCGCATCTAGTTGGCCTTGAAAGATGCCGTTCTCGTTTTGTGTATTGATAATTGTGTTTTGTCTGTTGATAATGAACTCAATCGGCCCAAAAGTTCATAATCTCTCTTTTGCATTTTGATTGTGTCTTCCTTCGTTTTGCTATATACTGGGAGTGACTATGCAAAGCCATGGTGGCTGCAGGCTTCAAGGAAGCAGTGAAAGCATGCTGCGGATCCGGCCTCTACGGTGGGGTTTTCAACTGCGGGGGACAGAATCTGGAAAATGAGAAGTATGAGCTATGCAGCAACGCAAACGAGTGGGTATGGTGGGATTCTTACCATCCAAGCGAGTCGATTCACGAGCAGTTCGCGCAGGCGATGTGGGACGGGTCGCCCCCTCAGCTCATCACTCCTCTCACGGTTGGCCAATTATTCGGCGCTTCTTCTGCCTCGCTGAGCTCTCAGACAAGTCAAGAGCAGGGCTTCTTCTCATCTGAGGACCTCACAGTTGGCCTGCAAGCAACAGCCCTATAATTTAGTGCCTGCTCAGCTCTACCTGCAAGAGCTTAAGGTCTGGACCCTGGTCAGTGGTAGACAGTAACGTGTTCTCGTTGCTGATCAAGAACTCTACATTTCTCAAACTTTGAATGCGGTCATAATGGACGCAATCCCCGCTC